>NC_133522.1:37762500-38062500 GCF_049354715.1 Callithrix jacchus | reverse complement strand
TATGAAAAAATGCTCATCGTCACTGGTCATCAGAGAGATGCAAATCAAAACCACATTGAGATACCATCTCACGCCAGTTAGAATGGCGATCAGTAAAAAATCTGGAGACAACAGATGCTGGAGAGGATGTGGAGAAAAAGGAACACTTTTACACTGTTGGTGGGAGTGTAAATTAGTCCAACCATTGTGGAAGACAGTGTGGCGATTCCTCAAGGCCTTAGAAATAGAAATTCCATTTGACCCAGCAATCCCATTACTGGGTATATATCCAAAGGACTATAAATCGTTCTACTCTAAGGACACATGTACACGAATGTTCATTGCAGCACTGTTTACAATAGCAAAGACCTGGAATCAACCCAAATGCCCATTGATAATAGACTGGATTGGAAAAATGTGGCACATATACACCATGGAATATTATGCAGCAATCAGAAATGATGAGTTTGTGTCGTTTGTAGGGACATGGATGAATCTGGAGAACATCATCCTCAGCAAACTGACACAAGAACAGAAAATGAAACACCGCATATTTTCACTCATAGGCAGGTGATGAAAAATGAGAACACATGGACACAGGGAGGGGAGTACTAAACACTGGGGTCTATTGGGGGAAAAGGGGAGGGCCAGTGGGAGGGGAGGTGGGGAGGGATAGCCTGGGGAGAAATGCCAAATGTGGGTGAAGGGGAGAAAGGAAGCAAAACACACTGCCGTGTGTACCTACGCAACTGTCTTGCATGTTCAGCTCATGTACCCCAAAACCTAAAATGCAATAAAAAATTAAAAATAAAATAAAAAATAAAAATAGAAAAAACAGAGAGAGGAAACTCTAAGGAAGAGAGGAAGAGAAGAAAGAGTTTTCTCTGCATAAAAGGAAAGTGCTGCTCTCCCAACATAGGACAGGAGGAAGAAGCCATGTGTGTGGATTTCAATCCATCAGAAGGGTCATTTGCTAACCATCATGGAATTCATGCTTGGTGGCCTTTGTTAGTCATTAAGAGAAAAAAAACCCAATGTAGAATTTTACTTAGAATAAGGGATGTACAAAATCATCCCAGCCCAGTAATGTGCCCGGTAATGACACACATTTCCATCAACCAATAGGTCCCTAAGATAAGGTACATAAAGAAAGCACTTAGTACAACGTCTGGCCCACATGAAGTGCTCCTTGACTGGCACTGTTATTATCATTACCAATTTACTTTAATGAATCAACCTGTAGAGAGGGTGAAAAAGCATTCAAGCTAAGGAAAAAAATGTGTATTTCCTTGACCAGTGGTTTCAGCATATTAAAAAGAAGGCTGAACTGTATCAGTGTTTTGAACTCTCTGGAATAGAGTTGCTTTTAAATCCCAAGGCAGTGACTTCCTATCAGGCAAGTCTCTCATCTTCTTTAAATATTGACTTAGCTGAGACTATCTGCATAGGATCAGAGTTAACAGGATTTTAAATTCATCCCTTCTTCCTGTATCACCCTTCACTGCCTTTAAAATTCATTACTCTGAAACACATCAAGTATTGATGTATCCAATCTCCAAAATGAGAAGTCAGATGTAAAATGGATCTTCTGTATGACTGAGAGGAAGAAAAAAAAGACTGATCAAAGAGACTCCTCTTTAATATGGCAGAAATATACATGCATGTTTTACACATTATACAATGTGCTGCATTTTAGAAAGTTCATAGTCTTCCCCCTAATCAAAGCACTTTCACACTGTGTTTTAAATATCAAAATGCACAGGGAATGGGAAACCCTGATCAACTGAGTTTTCTTTTCACATGGAAATTATCCCCCAAAAAAACTTTCTTTCCAGAGCACTTTGGTTTCTTCATAAATACTGTATGCTGGCCCGGCACAGTGGCTCACGCCTGTAATCCCAGCACTTTGGGAGGCCAAGGAGGGTGGATCACTTGAGCTCAGGAGTTCGGCCAGCCTGGCCAACATGGTGAAAATGTGTCTCTACTAAAAATACAAAAATTTATTTTTATAACTGTGGCAGGTGCCTGTAATCCCAGCTACTTGGGAGGCCGAGGTAGGAGAATCAGTTGAACCTGGGAGGCGGAGGCTGCAGTGAGCTGAGATTGCACCATTGCACTCCAGCCTAGGTAACAGAGCAAGACCCTGTCTCAATAAATAAATAAATACTGTATGCTAAATTCAAATGAATCTTTCCTTCTTCAACAAATGTTTGTTAAGCACCTAAAATATACCTGCCAGTGTTCCAGGTATAAGTGTATGCAGGCTGAGCATCTCTAATCTCTAATCTGAAAACCCAAAATCCAACATGTTCCAAAATCTGAAACTTGTTAAGCATCAACATGATACCTCTCGAAAATGCTCACTGGAGCACCTGGAATTAAGGATGCTCCACTGGGCACAAGCAAATATCCCAAAATAAAAAATAAAATTAAAAAATCCCAAATCTAAAACACGTCCAGTCCCAAGCAGATAAGGGGTAATTAACCTGTACTATAAAAGAGTCATGGATCTTTAGGTCCGTTTTTGGGGGAGGGGAGGATAATTCAGATTCTTTGTAATGGTTCAAGATTGCCATCTGCAATAGACAGAACTGTGTACATTGAAGCCCTAACCCCCAATGTGACTATTTTAAAAAACAGAAACTTTATAAGAGGTTATTAAGGTTACATGAGGGCATTAGGGTGGGGCTCTAATCCAATAGGACTGATGTCCTTATAAGAAGGGGAAGAGACTCCAGAACTCTTTCTGTCTCTGAGCCTGCACAGAAAGGCCATGTGAGGACACAGGGAAAAGGCATCATCTAGAAGCCAAGGAGAGAGCCTTGGGAGAAACCAACCCGCTGGCACCTTGATCTCGGACTTCCGGTCTCCAGAACTGTGAAACATACATTTCCATTGTTTAAGCCACCCAGGCTATGGTATTTTGTTGTGTCAGCCTGAGAAGACTAATAGACCATCTGGGCATCCTACAATTCTGCAGGATTCCCTGCAGAAGAGTGAAAATGTAAGAACAAAGGGCTAGCATTCGTTCACTAAGGGTGAGAGCCAGGTCTTACCGTTCCTGTTTCACTCTCCTCCTGCCTTCTCCAGTCTGGGGATGTCACAGCAGCAGCAGCTGGGCACACAGGCTCTGAAGCTGCAAACCCTGCAAACCCTGGCTCTGCCGCTTGGTACCTTGGACTTCTCTAAGCCCTAGTTTCCCCACTTGTTTAAATAATGCAAGAGGGATAATGCTGCCTACCTCATAGGGATGTTGAGGAAATAAATGAGATGTCTACAAAAGGTCTGTAGCATTGGAAGCATCCATCAATAAGTGGTGATCAGTAGGGTCTGCTTGTTTGGTACAGAGGAGCAAAGAAGCCAGACAACCCTTGCCCCGGACTCCCACTCCCACCACTCCCATGACTGCCCTCACCAGGATCCCTGGTACCCGGAGGCCACTCTCCCTGCTGACCTCTCATACCTCCCTTGCTCTCCCAGTCCCACACCTCCTGCTTCTCCCCATGAAGCCTCCTGGAGGTTCTCTCCCAAGACTTCCTCTGCTGGGGAGGCACATGTCCACCCCTCCACTTCCAACACTCCCATGACTGTCCATCTGCGCATGAGTGCCAATGCCTGTCCTGCTCACACCTCTTCCTGAGCTCCGACATGCCTCTGGCCATCTGCACCTGGATGATCTGCGGGCTTCCCAGCCTGTTACCTCCCCCTGCCCCCCACTCCTCTCTGGGGCTCCCAGCTCAGCCTAAAGTACCATCATCCACAGGTGGCCCCACTGTAATGTCCTCCTCCAGCTACCCTGCCCCTAGTCCCACAGCTCATTCATCACCAAGGGTCTGTCACCTCCACCTTGGAAAATCTCCCTCCCCTTCTCCTTCCTTCTCATTCTCCCCTGCTGCAGCCTCACCATCATCCCTCTGGCAGAGTTCAGCGTTCCTGCTAATCTCTCTGCCTCCTGTCTCCCACCCCCGCCCAGCCCGGCCTGGAATTCCCTCCCACACACTCTTGGCAGGTCAACTCCCAATTCCCACCCGCCACTGGCCTCAGGTTACAGTTTGCTTCACCACCCAGACTGGCTGGGGTCACTCTGGGCCTCCCCAGCTGTCACAGCCATCACACACACGCTTAGCTGCTGTGATACCCTCCACTGTACTTTCTAGGAAAACAGAAATGGTATCTGGCCTCCCAGCACCTAGCACAGCGCTGGGCTCATGGGAGCAAGGGAAAGAGGGAATAAATGAATAAATGAATGCGTGTGTAGAAAATTCCACCAGTGCACTACCAGAGGTCAGTATAAATTCTTTGTTGTCTCTACTACTGCCTTGGGAAGTCCCACCACTTAAGCTCTCAGATTCCCCAATTACAATATAGGTAGACCAATGCCTTCCCTTCAGACATGAAAATCATCAAATGTGGGTGCTCTCTGTGGACATAGTTTCAGCTTGTGTGCGATCGTGATTCACAGAGTCCACAGACCTCCCTTTGAGAAATGTCCCACAGGCAGATGGCTTGAACCCAAGAGTTCAAAACCAGCCTGGGCCACACGGCGAAACCCCATCTCTACCAAAAAAGTACAAAAACTTAGCCAGGCATGGTGGTACATGCCTGTGTTCCCAGCCACTTGAAAGGCTGACGTGGGAAGACTGCTTGAGCCTGGGATGCTGCAGTGAGCCACAATCGTGCCACTGCACTCCATCCTGGGTGACAGAGTGAGACCCTATCTCAAAAAAAAAAAAAAAAGAGAGAGAGAAATGTCCACCCTTCTCAGAGAGGCTTCCCCAACTAGCCTAATTCCGACTCTACCCCTCTCCACCCCCAAACCAGGCATTCACAATCCCCTAACCCTCTCCCCCTCATCCCCCCAAACACCCCCCAACTCACTAGGCTACAATAGGGTTTCCTTTGTCACCACAGGAAAGTCTCCCACCTCCAGACCCCTGCTGGGATCAGCCCTTTTGGCTCCTTCTCACCCTTTTTCAAGGCCCAATCTTTTCCTACAACACTTCCAGAACCCCCTTCCAGGCACCAAACCCTTGGTCATTTCAAAAGTGACTGAGCCCTGTGTGTCCAGCGTCCAGCACCGCATCAGGAACCTGGAAGGAGCTCCATCAGCATGCCCTAGATAACAACAGGGCCAGCACGGAACTGGACAGAGAGGAAGGATGGCCACTTGGCCACGGCTGGCCCCAATCCCAGGTTGGAATCTGCCTTCCAGATTCCACTTTGGGATGGACAGCAGTCATCCAGCTGACGCTGAATTCCAGCGCTAGAAAGTAGGGATGAGGAGGCCGAGCAGCCCTGGGAGAGTCCCAGCAGAGACAGGCATTTAGGGTCCCTGCTGAGTCCAAGGCAGTGAACTATCTGCTCACCGTCCAGCCTTCCTGCTACAGAAAATGGTTTCTCACTTCCAAAGTGTGGCTAAGTGCTGGGGACAGGTCATGGGGAGAAGAGGTGCTGGGGAGACCACACGCCCAGCATTCCAGCAGGCGTTCCATGACAGAAGGGCCCTCATTCTTCACCACCAGCCCCCATGTGCCCTCCTAAAATTCCTGGCACTCCAATGTCTAATTCTGAGCTATCCCCCTGGTGGGTACCCTATCTCTGTCCCAAACTTGTCTAAGCTGTCACCTTCTCCAGAGCGGCTAATCCAGAAGGACAGGAAGGCTCCCCAAAAGAAGGACCATGAAAATACACCCAGGCTCCCTGTCGCTCCCACAGGAAAGAATCAAAGTCCTGAGGAGGCCGGCACCACTCCCATCAGGCAGCTCCCGGCTCCCTCTGCTTGACCTGCCTCCTCCGCAGCAGCAGAAACAGGTGTGTTCCCTCCCCGGGGGGCCTTGGCCACATAGCACTCCCTCAACCTCTAAGATGCTGCCGAAATGTCAGCTCTCAGAGAGGCTTCCCTGACTCATTCATTACCATACCACCCGAGCTCACAATCCCTGTACCCTGAGGCTCTCTGTCCCCACAACACTTATCCCCTCTGAAGTCCCACAGAACTGAGTGAGCATGGAATCTGCCTGAAGCTTGGAAGCCCCAGAGGGAAGGGATGGTTCCTCACTGACATAATTACCACATCCAGAACAGCGCAGCACACAGGCGGCACTCAATGAGTATGTCTTGAATGAATGAATCCAAGAAGAAGAACCTACTAACTGTTTCAGAACCTGTTACGGGCTAAGTTGTGTCCTCTCCCAAAATTCCAGCTCTAGCCTCAGTGTGATGGTACAGTTGACCCTCCATGGGTTCCATATCCATGGATTCAACCAACCTCAGATCAGAAATGTTGGGGAAAAAATAATTCACAAAGTTCCAAAAGGCAAAACCTGAATTTGCTGCATGCCAAGTACTAAGCTGAATCTACGTGAGTGAGGTGATGGGTAGGCATTGCCTTAGGTATTCTAAGTAATCTGGGATGATTTAAAATATACAGGAGGATATACGTAGGTTATATGCAAATATGACACTATTTATTATCAGAAACATAAGCATCCTTGGATTCTGGTATCAGAAGGAGATCCTATCCAGCACTTTGAGAGGCCGAGTGGGCGGATTACTTGAGGTTGGGAGTTTGATACCAGCCTGGCCAACATGGCAAAACCTCGTTTCTACTAAAAATACAAAAATTAGTCTGGCATGGTGGCGCATGCCTGTAATTCTAGCTACTCGGGAAGCTGAGGCATGAGAATCACTTGAATCCAGGAGGCAGAGGTTGGCAGTGAGCCAAGATTGCATCACTGTACTCTAGTCTGGAAGACGGAGTGAGACTCTGTCTCAACAAAGAAAAAAAAAGATCCTGAAACCAATCCCTGCAAACACAGAAAGATGCCTGTATTTGGAAACAGGGTCTTTAAAAAGGTAAATGAGGTTAAATGAGGACATAAGGGTGATGCCCTAACCCAACAGGACTGGTGTCTTGATAAGGAGAGAGGAGAGACACCAGGGATGAGAGCACAGAGGACGTCTGTGTGAAGACACAGTGAGAAGGCAGCCTTCAGCCAGCCAAGGAGAGGAGGCCTCAGGAGAAAGCAAACCTACTGACCCCTTGATCTCAGGATTCCAGCCTGCGGAACTCAGAGAAAATCAATGTCTGTTGTTGAAGGCCTCCCAGTCTGTGTTATTTACTATAGAGCTGCAGCAAACCAAAGCGGAACCTTTCTGATGGTTATTAGTAATAACAGAATGGTTTGCTTTGTAAATCTCGTCATAAAAATTAAAACCTGGTGGATAGTGCTGGAGGAAATGATTTGGGCAGGGCGGGCAAAGGGAAAGCTCCCAGAGCAATGAAGGAAAGGATGGGGGGGCTGAGGGCTCCCTGCTCCAGCCAAGCCTGAATTCTGCATAAAAGGGCTGAAGACTGTGGTGATTAGCATGACCCAGTGGGAAGTTCTGAAAATAAATTGGTTTCACACCGTCTTCCAAAGAAACGATGTGTGTAAACGCATCCGAGTGGAACGTGCTCCTGCGTAGATGATACTTATTTAACAGAAAACAGAAAATATCCTTTGCTGGCTTTATAATTAATTTCGGTGTTGCTCCAATTCACAGAGAAGCTATGCTAGACAGCAAACACACACATCCCTGTCTTTTACAGGGGCCCATTAATTGCTGCTATTTATGTAGCAGCGTTCAACTGCCTCTGACCCCTGGCTCCCTCCTGGCCACCCTCCTGCTGCTGAGCTAAAATTCCCCTTTTTGTAAATGAGAGGAAAAAAGTTTCCTTCCCCAGTTTAAATGACAAAGCTCATTAGGACTGATCTTGGCGGTGCTAACAGAACCAGGTGCTGGGCAAAGGCAAAAAGCTCAGCTCTAAGAAAAAAAACAATGTCAGCTCCCAGTGCAGGACTGGGAAACCCTCCCACACCCATGTAGGGGCGTTCTGAAGCCGCTCTCCTGGGGTTCCTCTGCACGCCCGGGCTCCAGCCCCAGTTCAGTAAGCAAATCACCCTGGAAACGCATCCTGCTGGTGAGAAACCAGAAACTGGTCCCTGCAAGAGAGGAATGCAAAATGAAGCCTTTGGAGCTAGCCAGGCAGAATGGCTGGGCTGCAGATACAACTGTGGGGCCTGGGCAATGGCCAGAGTTCTTATCAGAAGCCTGCTACTTAGTTAAAATATGTGTTCTTCCTTCGTCCAAGATGCATTTATTATCCACAAGGATAAAACTAACTCTCTATCCCTCCAGAGTCCTGCCTACTTGCCATGCACCAAAACTCGGGCATCTTAAAGGCAGATCAGTATTGTCAAAACAGGTAATGCGGCTGGGTGCAGTGGCTCACGCCTGTAATCCCAGCACTTTGAGAGGCCAAGGCAAGCAGATCATCTGAGTGCTGGAGTTCCAGACCAGCCTGACTAACATGAAGATACCCCATCTCTGCTAAAAGCACAAAATTAGCCGGGCGTGGTAGCACATGCCTGTAATCCCAGCTACTCAGGAGGCTGAGGCAGGAGAATCATTTGATCCCGAGAGACAGAGATGGCAGTGAGCGGAGATCGCACCATTGCACTCCAACCTGGGCAACAAGAGTGAAACTCTGTCTCAAAAAACAAAAAAAGAGAAGAAAGAAAGAAAAAAACAGGTAAAGTCCAAAAGGCCCAGTTTACAAGTTTTTTAAGACCAGATGTAATTCATCTTGGTATTCCCCAAAATGTTTGACCCCTGCAACACAATTGATAAACATATTGGCAAAAAAACCCTGAACACCCAATGGTCTTAAATCCTCAGAAACTCCCATTCATTCCCCAGTAGCCCTGTCTGTTTCCAGTTTCTTTCAACTCTGCCCAATTTTTAATCATCCAGAGTATAACTTTGCAACAACAGAGAGGAAGCCTCAAATTACATAATCTAAAAGCAAACAGATCCACAGAATCCAAAGAAACAATGGGCTGGTTATGCGTGACCACTCCTCAGCAGCCGTGACGGGGGACTCAATCCCCACTGGACACCCCGACATGCGGGCGGCCTGCACCCCACTCTCCCTCCCTGCCTCTCTAAGGTCACATTCACAATCATTTCTCCTCGCTGAGGCCTGCCTCCTCCCCACCTGTGGCTTGACCCGTTCATCACCTTCCCCCTGGCTGCTCCCTACAACTGACTGCCAAGTCTCCTCCGGAAGGTTCCTTCCTGGCCACCCCCCTCCTCTGGCCAGCCTCCTGCCAGGCCCCCAGTACTCCTCCACCTCCCAGCTTTCAGCCCCTTCTCACACTGGGGCCCCAGAGTCTTCTTTCTACAGACAGTTACGGTCATCGTCTGAATAAGGTCCAGATTCCTCCATGAGAAATTCAAAGTCCTTCATGATCTGCTGCCAGCACCACACTCCCACCCACGCCTCCCTCTCCACTTTTTTTCTCTTTAGAACAAAGTTTATTTTGACTAGCTTACATTCTATCAATTTTTGTTTAGCCAAATTGCCGATGGTCAAATAAAATTTTCATTCTTTAAATGCTTTTACATAATAGTCATAGTGAGACACATACTCCTTACGTTTTTGTTAATTTAAAAAAGAATTTTTTTGAGACAGAGTCTCGCTTTTTGAGACAGAGTCTCGCTCTGTTGCCCAGGCTGGAGCGCTGTGGCAGGATCTTGGCTCACTGCAATCTCCATCCAGTTCAAGTGATTCTCCTGCCTCAGCCCTGCTAGTAGCTGGGATTACAGGCAAGCGCCACCATGCCCGGCTAATTTTTGTAATTTTGGTAGAGACAGGGTTTCACCATGTAGGCCAGGCTGGTCTCAAACTCCTGACCTCAAGTGATCCACCTGCCTCGGCCTCCCAGAGTGCTGGGATTACAGGCTCAAGCCAGAGCACCCAGCCCATCCACACGTGACCCATGCACAAGAATTTTTTTATTGCAATGAAAACACCTAAATAAAAGTTACTATCCTCACCATTATTTTTTTTTTCTTTTGAGGTGGAGGCTCACTCTGTCACCCAGGCTGGAATGCAGTGGTGCAATCTCAGCTCACTGCAACCTCTGCCTCCTGTGTTCAAGTGATTCTCCCGCCTCAGCTTCCTGAATAGCTGGGATTATAGGCGCCTGCCACCGCATCAGGCTAATTTTTGTGTTTTTAGTACGAGGTTTCACCATGTGGGCCAGGCTGGCCTCAAACTCCTGACCTCAAGTGATCCATCCATCTCCCAGAGTGCTGGGATTACAGGCACCAGCCAGTGCACCCGGATGGTCCTCAGCATTTTTAAGTGCACAGGTCAGAGGTGTGAAATATATTCCCATGGTTGTGACTCCTCTTTACTATTTATATCTTCCAGGTGTGCCATGCTGCCTCTCCGCTTCTCACACATTCAGCCTACTAACAGTTCCCACCTGGGCACTGTCACTCTTGGTTCAGAGGGAACAATCTCAGAATGGTACAAGAGAATCCACAGGAGACATCCTCACCTCAGCTATGTGTCCACTGCCATCTAACCAAGATCTGCAAGCCACATCTGTAATTCTACATTTCCTAGTAGCCATAGTCAGTAAAAGGAAACAGGTGAAATGAACTAACAATCTATTCCCTACAACCCCATTTATCTAAAATATCATTTCAGCATGTGACCAGTATTTTGAAATTCTTTATTTATTTTATTTTATTTTTTATTTTTGAGACGGAGTCTCACTCTTGTCGCCCAGGCTGGAATGCAGTGGCACAATCTTAGCTCACTGCAACCTCCGCTTCCCGGGTTCAAGCGATTCTCCTGCCTCATCTTCCCGAGTAGACGGGACTACAGGTGCGCACCACTGCACCCAGCTAATTTTTATATTTTTAGAGACAGGGTTTCACCATGTTGGCCAGGCTGGTCTCGAACTCCTGATCTTGTGATCCACCCGCCTCAGTCTCCCAAAGTGCTGGATTACAGGCGTGAGCCACCGTGCCTGGCCATTTGAAATTCTTAAAGAGATATGTTGCATTTTTTTTTTCACACTATGACATTTTGAGATCTGGTGTGCGTTTTTAAAATTGGAGCATATCTCAGTTTGGACCAGTCATTTTTCTTTTGAGACGGAGTTTCACTCTTGTTGCCCAGGCTGGAGTGCAGTGGTATGATCTCGGCTCACCACAACCTCCGCCTCCCAGGTTCGAACTGGGTGCAGTGACTTACACCTGTAATCCCAACAATTTAGGAGGCTGAGGTAGGCAGATTGCTTGAGCCCAGGAGTTCAAGACCAGCCTGGGAAACATAGTGAAACCCCATCTCTACAAAAAATACAAACATTAGCTGCATATGATGGCACACACCTGTAGTCCTAACTACTTGGGAGGCTAAGGCAGGAGCCTGAGCCCGAGCCAGAGGTTGCAATAAACCGAGATCATGCCAGTGCATCCCAGTCTGGGCGACAGAGCAAGATTCTGTCTCAAAAACAAATAAACAACAACAGCAACCACAAAATCTGGAGAATGAATGAAGGAAGGAATAAATGCTGTTTTCTCATCTACAAAGCACAAATGAGATTACCAGTCACACACACTGGTTTTTTGTTTGTTTGTTTGTTTTTTCTGAGACGGAGTTCTGCTCTTGTTGCCCAGGCTGGAGTGCAGTGGCACAATCTCAGCTCACTGCAACCTCCAGCTCCTAGGTTCAAACGATTCTTCTGCCTCAGCCTCCCAAGTAGCTGGGATAACAGGCATGTGCCACCACATCAGGCTAATTTTGTATTTTTAGTAGAGATGGGGTTGCTCCATGTTGGTCAGGCTGGTCTTGAACTCCTGACCTCAGGTGATCCGCCCAACCTGGCCTCCCAAAGTGCTGGGATTACAGGCATGAGCCACCATGCCAGGCCACCAGTCACACACATTTGTAATGAGAATTAAGTCATGCCTTTTGGAACCACCTGAGGTCAGAGTCCCAATACTGAGAAATCCTAGGCAAGAAACTTAAACTCAGTAAGCCTCCAATTATTCGTCAATAAGCTGGGGATAATCATGGTGGCAACGGCAGATCGTGCAAAGTGCTTGCACATAATGACCATCCATTAATTGTAGCTAAAACTGAGCCAACAATAATGACAACACAGTGGAATTAAGATACAGCTAATAAGTGCAGATGATGCGAAGGGGAAATATCAAAGCTAGCCAGTGCATGGCAGGAACAGGGTGCAAACACCCAGGGGAGAGAGAGACACAGCAGATCCAGGAAAAAAAATCAAAATAACAGTTGTGCACTAAACTGAACACAGAAACCCTTATCACAGCTCCTCCCACCCCCACGCCCGCTGGTGACCCCTTCACAGGAGGTCCTCCATAAACCTCTGCAGATGGCTCTTCTCTATGCTACAAGAGCACGAGGCTTCCTTCCTCCCCACCTAAATCACACACTAAACATCAGGGCCAGCCCCTGTGCCTGTGTTCATGAGAAAGGGAAAAGTAGGTCCTTTTTTCCTACTCTGCCCTGATTTATTCATGTGCGTTTATGGTGTCAGTCTGTACAAAGCGGAATTTGTGTTCCTGCAATGACTCCATAAATCCTCCCGGCCTCCCTGCACTGGCTGGGAATAACGAATGCTCTGCTTTCACTGACAGCAGATAATGGCTCTCAAGAAGGGCCAGGAATCCATAAGCAGATAACAGGGGAGCTCAGTGGGTGGTGGGCACGGGTTTGTACACACGTGTGGGCAGGGTAGGAGGAGCGACACGGAGATCCTAAGACGCTGGCACTGACTCGTTTTTCTTTTCGTTTTGCTCTTTCAGTCATTTTAATCACTGTCTCCCAGTGTGTTTGTTTGCTAGCGCTGTCACAACAAAGTATCACAGGCTTCGTGGCTTACTGTCTCACAATTTTGAAAGGATGGAAGTCTGAGATCAAGGTGTGAGCAAGGTTGCTTACTTCTGGGGCCTCTCTCCTAGGCTTGTAGATGCCTTTAAAAAGTCAAAGGAAACAGGTGAAAATAACGAATAGTCTATTTCCTATCACCCCATTTATCTTCTCATTGTGTCTTCACACGCTCTTCCCTACGTGTCTATGTCCAAATTTCTTCTTCTTCTAAAGACACCAATCAGATTGGATCAAGGCCCATCATAGGACCTCACTTTAACTCAACTACCTTTTTATTGATTGATTGATTGATTGATTGAGATGGAGTCTCACTCTGTCACCCAGGCTGGAGTACAGTGGTGCAATCTCGGCTCACAGCAACCTCTGCCTCCCCGGTTCAAGCAATTCTCCTGTCTCAGCTAACCAAGTAGCTGGAATCACAGGCACCCACCACCACACCTGGTTAATTTTTTTATTTTTAGTAGAGACTGGGTTTCACCATGTTGACCAGGCTGGTCTCGAACTCCTGACCTCAGGTGATCTGCCCCCCTAGGCCTCCCAAAGCACTATCACTTTAAAGACTATCTCCAAATCCAATCATATTTTATGGTACTGGGCGTTCAGGCTTCAACATGTGAATTTGGGAGTGGGACACAATTCATCCCATAACGCCAGTAAAATTTATCCGGAATGCTCATACTAAGCAAGAAAGAAATAGATCTAAAACAGGGAAGACCCACGGAAACTCCGAAGAGGAAGCAAAAGCACTCCAGGAAACACCAACAACCCCAAGACATCTCCAGGCAGACTTGATGCTTTGAGTTGCTTTTCTTCTATCGCGTGTTTCCCAGCTTATGACTTTTCAGATACTATTTTAAGCTACTATCTTTTCTGCAAATAAGTCTATCTTTGGCATCTAAATTTTGGAGACATCTCTACTTCTTGCTTATCTTTGCAAAAAGAGGTCACTGTCTTTTACTTGCATTAGTCACCTTGGACTTCAATTTTCTCAGCTGCTTTCAGTGAGGCATAAAGTTTAGGAAAGTACATCAGATAAATGTACTTTCTACTCTTTACCATTTGTTCAACCATTTAAAGTTTAGCAAAATGTAAACAGAGACAGAAGGGACCCACAGAGTAGACAGAAGGGGCCCACAGAGTAGACAGAAGGGGCCCAAAAGATTTCCTGAAGCAAAACCCATGTCGAAATCTCCCAGGATTTCAGTATTTGAACATAAAAGACCAATCTTTTGTGGTTCATAGCCATGATTTGTATACTAGATGGAGAACCGTGACTAATTGCTTAGCTTACAGGAAAAGGGGAACTCAAAATATCTCAGCACTTAAACTCTTGCGGTAACCTAACTGTTGGATGAGAAATTCACAGCTACCCCCAAGTAGGCTATTTCTTTTGTTGATTTTCTTTAGTTTTCTTAAACAGCTTCACGACTTAAGAGTAACGTCATCTAAATCAGCTGTCAGAAGACAAAAAGAGGAAACCAGTCACTTTTAACCAATACTGTGATCTCATTAGATACAACCTGAGGATGTTTTAGAAAAACTTACTTAAAACATTCCTCTGCTGGGTATGGTGGCTCATGCCTATAATCCAAACACTTTGGGAGGCGCCAAGGTGGGCAGATCACAAGGTCAAGAGATCAAGACCATTCTGGCCAATATAGTGAAACTCTGTCTCTACTAAAAATAAAAAAATTAGCTGAGCATGGTGGCACAAGCTTGCGGTCCCAGCTACTGGGAAGGCTGAGGCAGGAGAATCGCCTGAACCTGGGAGGAGGAGGTTGTGGTGAGCCAACATTGCGCTATTGCATTCCAGCCTGGCAACAGAGTGATATTCTGTCTCAAAAAAAAGAAAACAAAATTCTTCTTACTTTCTCCAAAATCTTCTGGATCCCATCTTGTGAGCATGAAGAAATAGCTCAGTCCTTCTGAAACTATGATCATTGAAGGAACAATTGAGGCTTTTGTTTCCATTGACAGGGGGGTAAATTTTAATAGAAGTTTGGGGACTTGCCTAGCGTCACACAGACAATTCCAAGACTGAAACACAAACATTTCTATTCTATCCAGAACAATAACTTTTGAAATTCTTTTAAAATATAGACTTCTTATTCATCATTCAGTCAACCACATAGCTGTAAAGGTAATTTTTTTTTTTTTTTTTGGCAAGAGTAAATTAATCTGTGTGGCCGAGAATTAAAACTATTTTCAACTCCACAGTATTTTTAGTACTTAGCGAACTTTTTTTTTACTCTTCCAATGGACAAAAGGAAACTAATGAAACAATATGAAATATACATACACACACAGCAACACCAATATTTATATAGTCAAGTTCAATAAAAGAATTATTTTTAGAGAGTAAAATATCATTGACTTCAAAGGCATGTTTTCCACTTACAAGAACGTAATCATTAACTATAAAATCCATTTTAAATTCTGAGATACGTTTTTTGACTTATGGTGGAGGGGTAGCTGTGACTGGAGTTATTCTCAGTTTATGATATCCTATCCCACTGAGCCCCAAACTCTGAATTTGGGTCAAGCATCAGTTATCTGTTGCTTTCATCAACATAAATGGAGCTTTCTTATGTCAAAATCAAGTTAGAAAGAGTTTAAGGTGGCTTTCATGGGAATCAAGATTTATTGGTTGCAAACCCCACCTCTCGCCCCCACCAAGAAAAAAAAGTAAAATTAGACACTTTGATCATTATCATATTATAAAAAGTGGATCAGTAGTGTTAATCTCATTATATTATATATTATATTATATTATATTATATTATATTATATATCTCCATGGTCTAGATAATAAATAAATAAATGTAGACAACTGCCTGATTAACTTAAGCTTAGTAAGTATTTAAAGTGGCTGGGAGATCCCTTTAGTGGTCTAAATTAACTAGTTTAGGTGTCAATAAGCATGCAATTGATGGGCTGTTTAGACATTCGCCATTTCTCTGTCAATTGCATGGTGCGAAAACAAAAAGGCATAGGTGTGGACCACAGTTATCAAGCCATAGAAACCTCCAAGTGGGACTAGTTTCATTTAATAAGCATGTGACAAGCAAGACCCTGCAAAACACTCTACATGTTTCATGTAACCCCCACAAGCCCTACGAGAAAGAAAATCCCATTATTTCAACCCCCCACCTGCCTTTTTTTTTTTTGAGAAGGAAATTTTGCTCTTTGTTGCCCAGGCTGGAGCACAGTGGCTCAATCCTGGCTCATTGCAACCTCTGCCTCCAGGGTTCAAGCGATTCTCATGCCTCAGTCTCCTGAGTAGCTGGGATTACGGATGCACGCCACCATGGCCAGCTAATTTTTTTGTATTTATAGTAGAGACGGGATTTCACCATGTCGGCTAGGATTACAGGGGTGAGCCACCGCGCCTGGCCATTATGTCTCCTTTTTAGAGAGGGGAAACTTTTAATTCACACAGATTGAGAAACCTACCCACAGGCTGTGCAGCTGGGACATGATCAGGTATGGATGTGACTTTCACCAACAGCTAAGTAGTCCCTTGTCATCTAGAGAGGTGGTATGATCTGGGTTGAGGCCTGAGCTGGGTTACCCAGTGGGTTATTTGATCACTGTGAACACCTAAATCAGGCAGCAGTTCAATGTGACCAAAGAAAAACAAAAATATCTTAATATCCAAATTTGTCACTTTAAAAGCATAATCCCCAAATCTCTGCACCACTGACATCCTAGCAAGACAACCTATGCTCTCTTAGCATAGAGAAGTAGCCTTACCATACCTGACCATCATAGCTTAGTTTGCAGAGGAAGAAACAGTATCAGTAAGACACAGAACAGGTCAGTTACAAATTTAAACGATAGCTAAACTAATGTGACTGACCCTGGGTTCCTAACTTTGAGACTTCAAAGCTCCCTCCGAGGCAGCTTGCCAATCTCCGAGGCCTGCCAAGCAGAGGTGACACAGGCTGCATGCTTGGCCTGAGTTCGTCATTCCTGCCACCAGCCTGAGGCCACCACATCTCAGAACTCATGGCAATGCATTAGAAGCCAGGTGTACAAACCAGGAGCTGTTTACCCAGGGCCAAGAGGGGGACAGTACAGGTGGAGATGGTCACCTCCTTCTCCTCATGGCTGAGGGCGCATCTCTCCCCTCTGCAAACTTTAGTGACCAACCAAGTCACCCAGCAGACACACCCCAGACTCTACAGAAGAAGCCAAGCTGAGAACCTGTTATGTGTCCCCCAACAAATTTCATGTTGAAATCCTAACCCCCAGGCAGCTCAGAATGTGACCTTGTTTGGAAATCAGGCCATTGCAGGTATGATTAATTAAGATGATGTTATTCGTGTGGGCCCTAATCCAATATGACTGGCATCCTTATAAAAAGGAGAAATGTGGGCCAGGTGCGGTAGCTCACACCTGTAATCCCAGCACTTTGGGAGGCCGAAGTGGGCAGATCACCTGAGGTCAGGAGTTCGAGACCAGCCTGACCAACATGGAGAAACCCCGTCTCTACTAAACATACAAAATTATCCAGGTGTAGTGGTGCATGCCTGTAATCCCAGCTACTCAGGAAGCTGAGGCAAGAGAATCGGTTGAATCTGGGAGGCAGCAGTTGCGGGTGAGCTGAGATCACACCATTGCACTCTAGCCTGGGCAACAAGAATGAAACTCCATCTCAAAAAAAATAAAAAGACGGGGTGTAGGGGGGCAGAATTTGGACACAGAGAGACACAGAGAATGCCAGAGAATGCCATGGGAAGACTGGACCACGCTGCCAGTAGCCATGGAAGTGCCAGAAGCTGGGAGAGGGTCCTGGAAGAAATCCTTCCCCAAATCCTTCAGAGGGTGCACCTTGATTTTGGACCTCCAGCTCCTTCTGGCTTACTGTGACACAGTCAGTTTCTGCCGTTCTAACGTCTGTAACTCTTTGTCATGGCAGGCCCAGGAAACGGTTGCAGCACTCAAGGGCTGCAGGCATCCGATCCACACTGAAACCACCCTGGGAAATGCTTTCCAACCCCTCCGTGTCCAGTCCATCAGAAAGTTAAAACATAAACCCCAGTAAATCCATGGCTGACTCGGGATAAAGGCTTACTTCCAGAGTACTGATTAACTTGGGTATCACTGTGCACAGGGCCCCAGAGTAGAATGGTGTTGAGACAGCCAGACTCAAAGAGGAAACCTTTGGAACAGGACAAAACCTCAGAACTGCAGCCAGAGTTTCCACATGGAGACCTTCATTCTACCGAGTCTGTCCAAGTGCCCACTATCTGTGAAAAATCATGACAAGCACAGTAGAATTTGTATGTGTATGTCTTAATAACTAAGACCTGGTTCTAGCCTAAATAATCTACAACCTGGGAGGCAGCTAACACACAATTGCTTGTGCTCAAGATGTTTACATGGAGTAAGAGAGGTGACATGGAGCCAGAACAAAGAGCAGGAAGAAACTACCTCCAGCTGAGCAGAGGAGGGCAGGCTCCATGATGAACTAAGACCCATGAAGATTTTTTTCAGCAGGACTGTGGACTCATTCGAGTTCATTTCTAGACAATTAGGATGGATTATGCCTCAAGGAGCAGACGATGGGGAGAATGAAAGAGAATTCAACTAGACTGTGTCAGAGGGACTCAGTAGGTGATAAAATCAAAAAGCAGCCAGAGGCCAGGCACGGTGGCTCATGCCTGTAATCCCAGCACTTTGGGAGGCTGAGGCGGGTGGATCACTTGAGGTCAGAAGTTCAAGACCAGCCTGGCCAACATGATGAAACTCTATCTCCACTAAAAAAAAAAAAAAAAAATTCAAAAAATTAGCTGGGCATGGTGATAGGTGCCACTAATTCCAGCTACTTGGGAGGCTGAGGCAGGAGAAGCGCTTGATCCTGGGAGACAGAAGAAGCAGTGAGCCAAGATCACGCCACTGCACTCCAGCCTGGGCAAGAACAGTGAAACTTTGTCTAAAAAAAAAACAAAAAACAAAAAGCAGCCAGAGGTGGAACTTAAGGAACTAAATAACCAAAGAGGGACTGAGAAGAAGGAACCAAGATGTTGCTGAGCAGGAGTAGCAGGGAATGAAGAAGAGGCAGAGCGGTCAGCAGCAAAGGCAATGAGCTTGGTTTAGAACACATTGTAGGTTAAATTGCATTTCCCATGAAGCTGTGTTGAAGTCCTAAACACCAGTACCTCAGAATGTGACCTTATCTGAAGATAGGGCATTGCAGATGTCATTAGTCAAGATAAGGTCATAGTGGAATTGGATGGGTCTCTAATCCCACAGAGCTGGTGTCTTTATAATAAGAAGAAACCCAGGCACACACACAGAGCAAAGGTCACGTGAATTTGCAGGCAGAGGCTGCAGTGATGCATCTACAAGCCAAAGCCAAAGCTAGGAAGAGACAAAGAACATCCCCCCTACAGCATTCAGAGAGAGTGTGGCTGTGCCAGCTCTGGCCTCCAGAACTGTCAGACAATAACTTTCCGTTGTTTTATGCTGCCTAGTTTATGGTACTTTGTATGGCCGCCCAGGAAACTAACACAGAATGTAACAAGGGAAGATCTAAGTAAAATTTGTGCAGCAGGAAGTCGTTGCCAGCCTCGACTTTTTAAATCATTTCCTCCACGGCACAAAGTGCAGAATGAGCTTTTCCCCTTTTATATTTATAAACCTATCAAGAGCCGTGGAACAGGGTGGTAACTTAAGAGCAGCTTATCATCATTCAAACGTTTCCACAATAACATATAAGTGTTCGTAACATTGAACCATAAAAGAGAATAAGCTCACAGATGGCATTCCTTAAGAGGTGCCTAACAAACTATTCAAGCGTATTGATCGTCACTTTGTGGATATTAAAAGCTTTGCCTTTCTTAGCATCAACAGACACTGCCCTTTCTCTCAAACTTCTCAAACGTGTTCCAAGCAGAGCTGGCCTGATATTAATCATCCTCTCTCCTCACACTTCCAGAAGCTTGGATCCCACTCCTGCCCTGTTCCACCCCACCCCATAACAAAGCTCAACGCAGGGCCTCTCCATAGGTCTGAGCAAAAGGTGGGAGAGGCCTCCAGAGTCTAGAAAAAAAGTGAGCTGCAAAAGGCACATTCAGTCCACCTATTTTTGCCCTAATAAACCCGCAGCCGGGCATGGTGGCTCACACTTGCAATCCCAGTGCTTTGGGAGGCCGAGGAGGGTGGATCACTTGAGTCCAGGAGTTTGAGACCAGCCTAGCCAACATGGTGAAACCCCATCTCTATTAAAAATACCAAAAAATTCCCCGGGCGTGGTGGCACACACCTGTAATCCCAGCTACTCGGGAGGCTGAGGCAGGAAAATCACTTGAACCCATGAGGCGGAGGTTACAGTGAGCCAAGATCCCCCCACTGCATTCCAGCCTGGGCAACAAGAGCGGAACATTCAAAAATAAATAAATAATTTAAAGCCACAAAGTATAAACTTGTCCTAATAGTAACCACAACACATAAAATGGTTTTGCCAGGTGGGGATTCACTACGGGACACATGGGTTTAAAAATAAGACTGAGAAATCCTGCCTTGTGTGGCCCACCTCTCGGCCTTCTCCTGGAAGCCAGACCAGCTGTGGGTCTCGCAAATCAAGTCTGTTTCCGGAGTCTAAGGTCTTCCTTCACAGAATGTCGGCGTAACTATCGCATCTCTGCAGCGCATCCCTCTCCACGTAGCCTCCCTCTTTCTCTCTCCAAGTGAACTGCCAATGAACGATCAGTCCAAGGGCACTTGACAGTGAAGAGCATCCTGGGGCAGTGGAGCAGGTGAGCAGCTCAGAAAGCGAGAATGTGGTGGAACAGAGGCAGCACCCTCCACCCAAAACCTGAGGAACCCCGGTGCCCGTGGCAGTCTATTAGCCTGAACACTCCACCTCCTTCACAGTCCTCTTGGCCTTGTCTGTCTCTTGCTCTTTGCTTCCAGGGTCCAAAGATCCTTCTGCAACTAACGAGATAGGATGAGAAAAATAATAACATAGTGTTATGGGTCAATTCTGTCTCCCAAAAAGATGCTGGAATCCTAACTCCCAGTATCCGTGAATGTGACCTTATTTGGAAATAGTCTTTACAGATGACCCAGTTAAGATGAGGTCACTACGGTGGGCCCTAATCCAACATGACGGTGTCTTTTTTAAATGGAAAATGTGGACAAGAGGCAGGCATGCACAGGGGAAGATGATGTGGAGATGCTGGGAGGGCACCGTTCAGGCCAGGAATGCCTTGGGCTGTGAGAGGCTGGAAGAGAGGCCTGGAAAGAGCCTTTCCTTGCAGCCCTCAGAGGGAACCAGCTCACTTGGATCTTAGACTTCTGGCCTCCAGAATGAGACAGTAAATTTTTGTTTGTTGAAGTCACACAGTCTTTTGTTGGTGGTGCTGGTGTCTTACTGTTTTGGTTTCTTTGAGGCGGGTCTTGTTCTGTTATCCCAGATGGAGTGAGTGGTACGATCTCGGCTCATCGCAGCCTCCACTGCCTGGGCTCAAGTGATCCTCTCACCTCAGACTCCCAAAAGTGGCTGGGACTACAGGCCTTCACCACAACGTCCGAGTAGTTTTTTGTATTTTTGTAGACACAGGGTCTCCCCATGTTGCCCAGGCTTGTCTGAAACTCCAGGGCTCAAGTAATCCGCCTGCCTGGGCCTCCCGAAGTGCTGGGATTACAGGCATGAGCCACGCACTTGGCCCTATGCCACAGTTTGTAGTACCTTGTTATGGCAGCCCCACACCACAAATGCACATGACATCATGCTGCTAGCAACATGTTTTAGTTGAGCACTTTAAGAGTGTTCCTAAACAGTGAACATTTTTAGAGGAACAGAGAATACTCTTTTGGGTTCACACAAATCATATGCAAAGTAATCATAAGTCATGTGTCAATATCCTACAAAGAATATAACGAGCTTTATGAACCATCCTAATAATTTTATACATCTGTATATGTGTCCATGAAGAAAGTCTAATAGGAACTTCAAACACCTTCTTCTGATGAGGGTATTTTGTAGAAATACGCCAAGGAAAGCAAGAAACCATAGAGTGACACCATTCTCTTTCTTTTTTTTTTTTCTTGACCCAACACGGAATGAGAAAGCACACAACTCCATACAAGTCAGGAATCCAATGAGTATTATTTATTTCCTTACTCAAAGATGAGATTGTTTCCAGGTATTGTGGTATCTGGGCAGAGTGTGACTTGTTACAGAACAGAGTTTAGTGAGGCAAGAAATAAGAGAGAGAAACCCCAGGTTCCTTCCCAAAGGAAAAAGTTACGGAAGAAGAGGATCCCATTAGAAAGAGGTCTCACGAATCAGGTGAAGTTTCCCAGCATGATTCCTGAAGCTGGCCTTAGCGTCCAGGACACTCAGCAAATGCAGGTGCATGACAAGTGTATTAGTTTGCCGGGGCTGCCGTAACAAAGGATTATAGACTGGGCGCTTTCAACAACGGGACTGTACTTTCTTACAGTTTGGGAGACCCACAGTCTGAGATCAAGGTAGGGTTGCTTCTTCCTGAGGCCCTTCTCCTTGGCATATAGATGGCCAATATCTCACTGTGACTTCAGGTGGCCACCCTCTGTGTGTGGGCAGCTCTGTGTCCAAATTTCCTCTTCCTCTAGGGACACCAGCTCTATTGGATTAAGGCCCATCCAGATAACCTCATTTCACCTTAATTACCTCTCTATGACCTTATCTCCAAATGCAGTCACCTTATGAGATGCTGGGGGTTAGGACTTCGACATATGAATTTGGGGTTGGGGAGGTCATAATTCAGTCCATAGCAAACTTCTTGACACATACAAGACTTATCAGGTTCAAGGTAATGCCCTGCTCCGCACTGAGCCTCTACTGGGGGTGCTCAGGATGACAGCAGCTCAGCAACCACTGTGAAACACACAGCAGATCACCAGCCCTTTCAAAGGCAGAAGCCACACTGAGCCACTTTATTTAAAAGGTTGCTTATGCCTGGGCACCAGTGGGGCATGGCCCACCCAGTTGTTGGTGATAAATCAGAAGTCACTTTCCTAATGCTGAAATTCTCCTCTGTCACACAGAGATGGATGAGCCTCTCCTATTACACACAGAGAAAGCCAAAAACACCATGTTCCATTCCCAGAAAAGAAAAAAAGAAAAATCTTGGTTCCAAGGCTGGTTTTTCATTCTCTCCACTTGCATGTAACTGTCACAGGCCCATTATTAAATTGTCACACCACCTCCCCATCCAAGGAAGGAACTGGGCTGATAAGCAATCAGCACTTTGAGGGGACTTTTCTCTTCGAATTTTGCGGACTGGAGTCTCTGGGACCCTAGTTCAACAGCTGTTTCAGCTCTTCACACACAGGAAGTCTGAGAGCCGTGGGCCTCTGCAGCAGGTTGAATGATGACTCAGGAGACAGAAAGTTCATAGGTCCGGTGAAGGGCATTTCCCCAAGACCCCAACGATCACATGTGCCAGAGCATGTCTTGTGTCTCCTGGGCATTGAGTGACATAAACACACTGAATTTATTTCTCATCCAAATTCTTCAACTTGCTTTTCTTTCTCTTACAGAACAAGCAACAAAGTAGACTTTGCCAAAGAAAGAGACCAAGACTGATTCTGCAGATTTTTACCTGAGATTCGCTAAAATCCTAGAACACTTAATCCGTCACTGTTGGAGGAAACATGGCCTTTTCCACTGAAATAGCATGAGCTCCATGTTTGTGATTCACAGCTAAGCTCCGACTCCAGAAGGCAGACTCCACTGAGGGCAGATTTGATTCTTGAGCCTGTTCACAGTGCCTTTGGTGCTTTAGACAGCAGCAGCCAATGGAGGGGGCCATCTGGGGGGAGAAATCCAGAACCCACTGCCAACCTCTGTGCCCTAGAGCAAAGGGTATATTTTCCTCCCAAAATGCTGTCTGCTTGCTAAACCATGCACCTTGCAGCTGCATCCATTCAAACAGGAAGCCTTTGTCCAACTAGGCTGCCCAGAGGGGGGTGCCTGTTCTAATTGGCCCACTTGAGAAAGTGCTTTTTTTAATTGGTTTACCCAGAGGGGATGTCTTTTTCTAATAGGTCTGGCAAGGCACAGCTTTTCCAATGTATACAAAAGCCCATACAGGTTATCAGCAGCTCTACATAAAAAGGGCAATCATTAAATGTTTGAATGAAAATACAAAGGATCATCTCCAAGTAAAGGTAACACTGGTTTTACTTTTTAAGCTAGTTACAACTGGGAAATTTCCCCAGCAGTGAGTATTCTCACATAACAGCACACCTGGCAAATGGCTTGAGATGCAGAATTCTGAGTCTAAAAATGGACTTTACGAAAATGGAAAGAGCGTTCCATGAGTGTAGAGGGAATGATCTGGAAAAGGGAGAAGGCCGTCAGCTATTTTCTCCTTTCCTTTTTCTTCCTTCCTTTCCCTTCCTCTAGGCCCTGGGATGACCTTCCCTTCCACAACAAAGAGGTCTTAGACATGCTTTCTTTCAAATTTGACATTTAATACTTTAAACTCCAAAATTAGCTCTAATTCAAGAAGCATTCCTGTCCCACAAGCAACAGGAAGCAATCAATATTCTATTCTCACACCGTGGGACAACTGGCAGCCAAATGCAGCTGAAAAGGTAGAAGAATAACACTGCCTGGGGGAGAAGGGAGAAACCACAGCAATCGGAAACCCAGAAATTTTGGCAGGAAGAATCCAAGACAAAATACTCAACCCAGTTCCAGAGTCTAAAGAGGCCTTCGATCACACTGGAAGTGACAGAACTTCTAGCAAAGGGTCAGTGAAAAAATGCAGCGAGCTATCCCCAAAACTACAAACATGGGAGGAAGTACAACCCTTAAAGACAGTAACATGCTTTGCTGAGGGTTGAGGCATGAGTTGCTACCTGACCAAAAACATGGAGAATTCAATTGTCCTACAAACTTTCTCAAACCATACGAATCTAGTAATTCATGGAGGATCATCTATAAATAGTATTCTTTCTTCCATTGTGAAAAAGATTCTCTGTTAAAGGATGCTCAGTGGCAAAAAGGTGACAAGGAGGTGAGGCCAGGCACACGCCACCATGCCCAGCTAAGCCCAGCTAACTTTTTGGTAGAGACGAGGGTTTTACCATGTTGGCCAGGCTGGTCTTGAACTCCTGATCTCAGGTGATCGATCTGCCCACCTCGGCCTTTTCCCAAAGTGCTGGGATTATAGGCGTGAGCCACTGCACCTGGCCAAAAAGCTATAATTTTGCAAACGAAAAAATAAAATAATATCTATAAAGAAAATTTATGTATTGGGAAGAGAGTTGCTTTAGATAAATTTTGTCACCAGGAAGACTTTTTATCTGCATAAGAAGACAACCTTAATTCACCACCATACATTCCTTCTCATCATCCTCCCATAATGCATCACCACCACCCCCAAAGCCCCAAGCCCTTATTCTTTTCTGTAGCTCAGGATGCTAGAGAAGCTTCCATCACCTGGCCCTTCTTGGAGTCTCACACTCCCTGAGACTTCCATGCATACAGTGTCCTTAAATGTGATTTTCCTCCTGCTACTCTGTCTTACGTCGATGTAATTTGTAGCTCAACCAAAGAAGTAGAAGGGTGGAGGGAAGGTATTTTTCCCTACCCTACATCCAGAAAGAGCAAAAAGTGAAAAACAGGAGGAGGCAGAGAAGCCATGAATAGTGAGAAGCCTTGATAGGGAGCAGGATGAATGTCGGGATGTTCCCTAGGAACCACAGAAGCTGCCAAGGAGGGAATTCCTGGCGGAGGTGGGCACGAGAGAAGTGGAATCCCAGGAATGCAGATCTCCAGAGAGGGGTTGAAGGAAGAGGTGCCCCCATAATCTTTCTCCTCACCTCCCTTTATCCTTAAAATAAAACGCCATTATCTATGATAAACTGAGTGGGTATCTGTTTCTTGCTGTCTGAAAGACCCAAATAATACATACCTTTAGCGGGTAAACAGAACTATGAAAGTCTAAATGAAAAGAACAACCAACTACCAGTTCTTTTTTTTTTTTTTTTTTTGAGACATAGTCTTGCTCTGTCACCCAGGCTGGAGTGCAGTGGCACGATCTCGGCTCACGGCAACCTCCGCCTCCTGGGTTCAAGCAATTCTCCTGCCTCGGCCTCCTGAGTGACTGGGAGTACTGGCACGCACCACCATGCCCGGCTAATTTTTGTATTTTTAGTAGAGACAAGGGTTTCACCATTTGGCCAGGGTGGTTTCAAACTCCTGATCTCAGGTGATCTGCCCACCTTGGCCTCCCAAGTGCTGGGATTATAGGTGTGAGCCACTGTGCCCAACCGTTTCTTAACTAACACAATAATGACTGTATTTTCAGGCTATGTGCTTTACACACACACACACACACATATGTATATGTCTTTCAAAACCACATTCTCATTGAATATCATGAGATATGGTTGTCACCATTTTACAGATACAGCAGCTGAAGTTTAGAGTCTTTGAATACTATACCCAAGATCACACAGATGCCAAGTAGCAGAAAGCAGATGGGAGCCCAAAGCTGTCAGCCCCACAGCCTGTGCTTTAGTACATAACACCAAGAGGTTAAATCATTATGTAATAAGTTAGAACATACAGTCAAACAGCCCTACCAAGGCAAAGATTTTTCTGCAAACAACTATGAAACATTGGAAAGGTTCACTGATCATTTATGAAACAAAACTAACAGCAAGCCCTCTAGTTTACTTATCATAAAAGCAGTAAGAGAAAACTAAAGAAAAAAGACTATCACGTTGACTAGACAAAACACAAAATTTCTATGTGCCTCTGCCCGCTTCCTAAAACAAAAGCACCATAAGATAAATCACAAGGCAAATGATCACCTGGGAGAAAATATTTGCAACATAACCAAGTGTTAAATAAAGTTTAGCTAAAGCTGCTTTCTTGTAAATTTGAAAGGTTTCTCTGTACATGGTGAACTGTAACCTAACTTGCATGTGTAAACAGGATCCTAACAGAATGTGAAAACAGATGTGTAATCATGCATTTAATGGTATCATTAAATGTAACCTACTCTTGTACCAGTCACAGAGTCTGGGCCAATCGCAGGTGGCCAGTTGTTCACAACATGTTCAAATAAGGCAAATGCCAAGCTGTAAGCATTCCAGCTGTTTTTCTTTTTCTTTTCCTTCTTTTTTTGAGACAGAGTCTCACCCTGTTGCCCAGGCTGGAGTGCAGTGGCACAGTCTCGGCTCACTGCAACCTCTGCCTCCTGAGTTCAAGCAATTCTCCTGCCTCAGCCACCAAGCAGCTGGAATTACAAGCGTGCACCACCACGCCCAGCTAATTTTTGTGTTTTTAGTAGAGAGGGAGTTTCACCTTGTTGGCCAGGCTGGTCTCAACTCTTGACCTCAGATGATCCATCCACCTTGGCCTCCCAAAGTGCTGGGATTACAGGTGTGAGCCATGATTACAGCCTGTTTCTGTACCTCACTTCCATTTTCTGTAAGTCACTTTCCTTCTTCTGTCTATAGATGATGAGATTATCTGACCATACTACAGCCCCCAAGTCACTCTGTCTGGTTAGGGGCCGGGGTGGAGGGGCCCTCAATTCTCAAATCATTCTTTGCTCAATTAGACCATTAAATTTAATTTGTCTAAAGTTTTTTTAAACAAAAGATAAAAAAGCTCATAACTATAATATGAAGAGTTCATACAAACCAATAAGATAAAAAGGAGAAAAATAGGGGAAAATGATTAGTAACAGTTCATAAAAGAAGAAACACATTTTCAATCAAGTACACAAATTATGATTAGCCTTACTAATTATCAAAATGCACAGTTAAAAAGTCATTTTCATATCTGTTGTATCACTTGGTATAACCTTTCTGAAGTGCAATTTGGCAATATGTCAAAGGCCTTCCAACTATTTATCTTAAGGAATGACTCAGATGAATCTACAAGGGTAGTAACAGCAGTATCACACACCCAGGGAAAATATTCAAACCACCTCAGTCTCCAACAGTTGGGAACTGGTTTCAACAGTTACAGCAACTTCAAAGAATAGAATGCTCTGCATCACCGAAAATCAAAATTTAAAAGAATATTTAACAACATGGGAAAATATTCCCTTTTTTTTTTTTTTTTTTTTTTTTTTTTGAGACAGAGTTTCGCTCTTGTTACCCAGGCTGGCGTGCAATGTTGTGATCTCGGCTCACCGCAACCTCCGCTTCCTGGGTTCAGGCAATTCTCCTGCCTCAGCCTCCTGGGTAGCTGGGATTACAGGCACGCGCCACCATGCCCAGCTAATTTTTTGTATTTTTAGTAGAGATGGGGTTTCACCATGTTGACCAGGATGGTCTCGATCTCTTGACCTTGTGATCCACCCACCTCGGCCTCCCAAAGTGCAGGGATTACAGGCATAAGCCACCGCGCTTGGCTATTCCCTGTATTTTAAAGCAAAGTTATAATATAAACACTATAATCCCAATTTTGTAACATACAAACACGTATAACACATAACGTGCATAACATATACCACGTGTGTGTGGAGCGGTCCTGTTCACGGAGACTTTTTACATGCAAGGCATGCATCTGACTTCTTACTGATGTCTTCTATTGTAGGCAGGCTTGGGGATTTACAGGGATGTGTGGTGGTCATGCTGTTTATGGACTCTATTTCAGGACAATAAAATAGGTGGTTCCAATATTTGGTCTAGAAAGAGAGCCCACTAGGCCAGGTGCAGTGGCTCACACCTGTAATCCCAACACTTTGGGAGGCCAAGTGGGGTGGATCACCTAAGGTCAGGAGTTTGAGACCAGCCTGGCCAACATGGTGAAACCTGTCTCTATTAAAAATACAAAAAAAATTAGCCGGGTGTGGTGGCAGGTGCCTGTAATCCCAGCTACTCAGGAGGCTGGGAAAGGAGAATCGCTTGAACCCAGGAGGTGAAGGTTGCAGTGAGCTGAGATCATACTATTGCACTCCAGCCTGGGCGACAGAGTGGGACTGTCTCCAAAAAAAAAAAAAAAAAAAAAAAAAAAAAAAAAAAAAAATATATATATATATATATCTAAAATAGAAAGAAAGTGGATAATGCAATGTGATTAGTATACTAGCAAGTGGCCAATTGACAATAAAAAAGTATGTACACGTGGTCATGATTTAGATGGCAACTATCAAATATTAGCCCAAGATTTCTTTTGATCTGTTAAAAATCTCAGGGCCGGGCGCGGTGGCTCACGCCTATAATCCCAGCACTTTGGGAAGCCGAGGCGGGTGGATCACAACGTCAAGAGATCGAGACCATCCTGGTGATTGAGATGAAACCCCGTCTCTACTAAAAATACAAAAATTAGCTGGGCATGGTGGTGCACGCCTGTAGTCCCAGCTACTCGGGAGGCTGAGGCAGGAGAATTGCTTGAACCCAGAAGGAGGAGGTTGCGGTGAGCCAAGATGGTGCCATTTCACTCCAGTCTGGGTAACAACAGCGAAACTCCATCTCAAAAAAAAAAAAAACATTTCAAATATTCTGGAATATATCTGTGACTTAACTGATCTAAAGAATTTTAAAATTCTTATTGCTTGGTCAAAAATACTTAAAATTATTTTTAAAATATTTATAGTTGATGATAGAAAAAACACTGATTTATATTAGACTTTTTAAAAACATGTGCTGTGGAGTAATATGTCCTTTTGAAATCTGGAGGACATAATTCTAAGTCTGAACATTGGAAAGAAACTATTTGTTACTTCACACATTCTCAGGTACTTTCTCAGCTATTTTAATGGCCCTTTATGATAAAAAAGCTCATTCTCGATCTTGGAAAAAGCATCTGAGAGTAACAAATTAGGTGGGAGTACAATAGCCATCCAGCACCTTCCCTCCAGAGAGAAATTCAAATTTTATTACATCAAATTGGCCTTGAAATTGCAACTACTTCTCACAAATGTTAGCTTTTAATAGAATAAAATGTCACCCTATGGGAATGACACTATACAAACGTGGAGACATGTTTTCAAAACAAGTTTTCTTTATTAGTATGATTAAATGTAAATGTTCAACTGAGAACTGAGTCATCGACTCATTTCTCTAATTAAATTTTTAACCGGGAATCAAGAATGCACTGAGAAAGCTAGACTTCTTCATCAGAGCAGCAGTAATTCCAACTAAAAACCAGATTACATAAGTAATAACACTTATCTTTATGGATGTGGTTTCACTGAAGTAGGCTCAGATAAAATGCTAAAATATTCTGATCTCAGACTCAACAGCTAACTTTCCCTAAGCTTCCTTTTCACCTGGGGCACTTCCTCATTCCATTTGCCTCTGATCTCCTTCTTCAGCCCAACTGAGGACTAAGCAGTGACTTGGGAAAGCTGGTCTACCTCCAAATTGTCCGCATCATAATGAAAAAGCACTGAGTATTTTGTTTTGTTTTTAATAAGTAACCTGTGTTCATTCTCGTAGGAGGATGGCTTCACTAGATTGGAAGGGACTGTTCACTGTGCTACATAAGACATGCATTTCCAGCTTCACCATGTGATTCAAAAACCCCTCTCCCCTCCTGTAGATTTTTCAACCCCCAGTGCAAAAAAAGTAGTACTAGAGTTAGACAGCAGCTACCCAGAGCTACTCAGGGAGACACTGGTTCCCACTGCTTCCTTCTTTGAGGAAGTCTGCTACAAAGAAGGTATACGTGTGTGTTTATATTTAGCATAGAATTATGTAATTTATATTTAATGTTATATATAATACGCATATGCATCTGTGTATATGCATGTATTTATATATAAACACATATACATTTGTGTGTGTACATACAACACACTTTTTTTTTTTTTGAGACACAGTCTCACTCTGTTGCCCAGGCTGGAGTGCAATGGCATGATCTCAGCTCACTGCAACCTCCACATCCCAGGTTGGAGTGATTGATTCTTCTGCCTCAACCGCCCAAGTAGCTGGGATTACAGGCACCCACCACCACGCCTGGCTAATTTTTCTGTATTTTTAGTAGAGGCGGGGTTTCACCATCTTGACCAGGTTGGTCTCAAACTCCTGACCTCGTGATCCACCCACCTCAGTCTCCCAAAGTGCTGGGATTACAGGTGTGAGCCACTGCACCCAGCCCAACAGCACACATATTATTAACAGCTCCAGCTCCTATTCTCATAGTGAACCCATAAAGATGGTAGACCAGGACTACATATGTGAGAAAGGCACCCCTCCCTCCCTGGGACCAAATGTGGAGGTTATTATTACCCACAGCAAGGATCCCAGTAATGCCTAGAGCTTTGAGCTTTAATTCATCACTGATTCATGACCTGATTGGCTGCTTATTAATACTTTTATTTGGAAACCTACAGTTCGTACTCCAAACTCTCTGATGAAATGTTTTCCTGGATGAACGTGATTTTGACATTATCTGACAGGCTTCCCCAAATGCAGGACTTACTACTACCTTAAACTTGAGAGAGTCCTGAGCAAACCAAGATTTTGGTCATCTTAATCTGCAAAATCAGGACAACAGGACCTACCACAAAAGACTACTTTGAAGAATAAGTTGTTTTAGGCAGCAAAGCATATAAGACATGGCCCAGCAGATGGTATGAGATCCATAAATGTTCATTATTCTCGTTATCAGTAAGACCTCCTCACGGCCAAAGCAAAAACCATGCACCCATTTCTTTCTTGCAGGTTTTTGTCGATTTGGAAGGTTATGCAATCCCTGTTCTGCTCCAGGTAGACAAGGGAATCACTAAGAATCCAAACTTCATTCTATCATCCCTAAACAGAGCTGGCAAAGCTCCCTGAAGGCGGTTACAATATCCACTGTTTCCTTTGCTTCTTGGCACCACAATATATGCTCACTGGACACCCATTACTGCTGTCCACTCTCAAGTTGCTACACATAGAGCTCCAGCAAAGAGCAGGTGGTGACAAAGAGAGGAGCTTCCCATACAAGAGTATCTGAAAAGGGGCAGAAAGGTGGCCTGACAACCTACCAAAAAGCCTTGGGGTGGAATGTAAGTCAACAAGAACTCAAGCAGAGGATCAAAATGTCAGCAGTGATGTGGGGAGGGACCCCAGAATGAATCAAATGGCTCCGAAAATGGGCAAGGGAAGCAAGCAGCATTGCAAAATGTTTTGGCAGGAATGTGGCCTAGGAGACTAATAAACTTATTTAAAAAATTACAGTCAAAGAGACAGACTCCAAACCTACATATATCTCCATGGGAAACATCCAAAAAAAATGTATGTTTGCAAATAGCAACTTCTCCCATCTGTTGCAGTGTTGCTACGTTTTTGCAGGAAAGAGCGAGGGTCCATTAACGGTCCCCTGACGCTGCAAAATACTGTCTGGTTCTGGTTGATCACCTATCACTCAGATATGGAGGTGCCTACCTAAATCCCTACAGAAAGCACAGTTGTTCGGGGGCCAGGATTTTTCTGCAGAGCACCTGCCAGACAACCCGTTCAACCTAGTCATCACCCAGACAGGCTTACCCAGAGCAGCAAGGAATGAGAGAAACAACAGCACAGAACAGAGCCTGCCAGCTTGGACATTACCCCCCAGAAGGCTGTCCTCATGTTTTGAGATCAAACCATTCTTGGATCCATTCAGAAAATATTTTCTGGCCAGGTGCAGTGGCTCACACCTATAATCCCAGCACTTTGAGAGGCCGAGGTGGGTGGGTCACCTGATATCAGGAGTTGGAGACCAGCCTGACCAACGAGGTGAAACTCTGTCTTAACTAAAAATACAAAAATTAGCCCAGCGTGGTGGCATGCACCTGAAATCTCAGCTACTCAGGAGACTGAGGCAAGAGAATCGCTTGAATCCGGGAGGCAGAGGTTGCAGTGAGCCAAGATCCAGCCTGGGCAACAAGAGCAAAACTCCATCTCAAAAAAAAGTATTTTCTCTGTGCCAGAAATTATTCTTGGCACTGGGGATAGAGCAGTGGTCTCTTCCTCATGGGCCTTGCAGTCTAGTGGGGAGACAAACATATCAGCTCTAAGTATATGCCACGGGATTGGGTGATGTGAAGGGTTTCATTAAGTCCCTTCAAAATCCATCTGTTGGAGTCCTAACCCCAGTACCTCAGTACTTTATTGAATATGAGGTGTTTTTGTTTCGTTTTGTTTTTGAGACAGTCTCATTCTGTCTCCCAGTTTGGAGTACAATGGCGCAATCTCAGCTCACTGCAACCTCTGTCTCTCAGGTTCAAGCGATTCTCATGCCTCAGCTTTCTGAGTAGCTGGGATTACAGGTGTACACCACCACACCCAGATACTTTTTCTATTTTTAGTAGAGACAGGGTTTCACCATGTTGGCCAGACTAGTCTCAAACTCCTGACCTCAGGTCTTCTGCCTGCCTTGGTCTCCCAAAATGCTAAGATTATAAGCGTAAGCCACTGTCCCCAGTGCCCTGAATATGAGGTCTTTAGAGAAGTAATCAAGTTAACGTAAGGTCATTAGGGTGGGCCCTGATCCAACAGGAACTGGTGTCCTTATCAAAATGAAACATTTGAATACACAGACAGACACACGTGGAGGACAGATGATGAAAAGAGACATAGGAAGAAGACAGCCCCATGGCTAAGCCAAGGAGCACAGCATGGAACAGATCCTTCCTGTGCAGCCTCAGAAGGACCCGCCCTGCCAACACCTTGATTTTGGACTTCCAGCCTCCAGAATGAGATACAGTAAGGCCTGCTGTTCCAGCTACTGGGTCTGTGGTACACACTTATGGCAGCCCTAGCAAACTAGTCCAGGTGGTGAGGAGGGACAAAGCAGAGTGAAGGGGCAGAGAGTGATGGGGACAGGGCATTCGGAGACTGTCCTCAGGGTGAGGCCACTGGAGTTCCAACAGCAGGGCCCACCTGTGGGCCCCACCAGGGCTGCTCCTAAAAGGGCTTCTCAAATAGACAAAGGCCCTCAAAGAGCCCCAAGGTGCACCGTCACACACAGCCATTAATGTATGAATACTTGGCTTAATGTATTTTGTGTCCAAGTTGCGTCCTGGCTCTTGTTCCTTGAAAAAGAAAGTGGGAATATCATTTCCCTCAATATTCTCCCTTTCTCTTTCTCCTCAACCACTGTCTTCGTCAGCTTGGGCTGGTGTTAAAAAATGCCATAGACTGGATGCCTTATAAAAAACAGACAATTAGGGCCGGGTGCAGTGGCTCACGCCTATAATCGCAGCACTTTGGGAGGCCGAGGTGGGTGGATCACAAGGTCAAGAGATTGAGACCATCCTGGTCAACATGGTGAAACCCCATCTCTACTAAAAATACAAAAATTAGCTGGGCATGGTGGCACGCACCTGTAGTCCCAGCTACTCGGGAGGCTGAGGCAAGAGAATTGCTTGAACCCAGGAGGCGGAGGTTGCAGTGAGCCGGGATCGCGTCATTGCACTCCAGCCTGGGTAACGAGAGCGAAACTCTGTCTCAAAAAAAAAAAAAAACAGACAATTTAGCCCAGCACAGTGGCTCATGCCTGCAATCCAAACACTTTGGGAGGCCGAGGCGGGCGGATCACCTGAGGTCAGGAGTTCAAGACCGCCCTGGCCAACATGGCGAAACCCGTCTCTGCCAAAAATACAAAAATTAGCCGGGCATGGTGGTGCACGCCTGTAGTCCCAGCTACTTGGGAGGCTGAGACAGGAGAATTACTTGAACTTGGGAAATGGTGGTTATAGTGAGCCAAGATCATGCCATGGCACTCCAGCCTGGGCAACAAGAGTGAAACTCTATCTCAAAAAAAAAAAAAAGAAGAAAAGAAAAAAAGAACAGACATGTATTCCTCACAATTCTGGAGCTGGGAAGTCTAAGCCTAACACACCAGCAGATCCAGTGTCTGATGAGGACCCATTTTCTGCCTCATAGAAATGGCACCTTTTCACCAAGTCCTCATATGGTAGAAGGGCAAACAAGCTCCTTCAGGCACCCTTTATTTTATTTATTTATTTATTTATTTTTTATTTTTTATTGAGATAGAGTTTTGTTCAAGGCAACCTCTACCTCCCACCCCACCTCCTGCCTCAGCCTCCCAAGTAGCTGGGATTACAGGGCTCCACCACCACGCCCCACTAATTTTTGTATTTTTAGTAGAGACAGGGTTTCACCATGTTGGTCAGGCTGGTCTCGAGCCCCTCACCTCAAGTGATCCACCCATCTCACCCTCCCAAAGTGCTAGGATTACAGGCATGAGCCACCATGCCCGGCCTTTTTTTTTTTTTAATTTTTTTCAAGAGAGAGTCCTGGTCTGTCACCCAGGCTGGAGTGCAATGGTGCGATCTCAGCTCACTGCAACTTCCATCAGGCACCCACTGTAAGGACACTAATCTCATTCATGAGCGTAGATCTCATCACCTCCCAAAAGCCTCATCTCCAAATACCATCACACTGGAGGTTCGAATTTTAGCAAAAGAATGTTGGGAAACACAAACATTCTGATCACAGCAACCATCCACCATAAATTGTACCACATTTCCCATGAAGAGATGATGGGGCATGGATTCACAGTTGTCTTACGTAAACCAGCAAGAGTCAAAGATTTCCAAAGGTCATCCTACACACTGGCATGCCTCTCCCTTGCAATCCAGCCATGGTAAGGATGGGGCAGAATCAAGAATGCTTAGTCCAAGGTCATGGTTGTGGAACCAACCTGCCTAGGCTGAGTGTGTATAATGTGCAGCTTTAGCCCACTGGGCACTGGTGTTAACAAATCAAGGTGACCCAGACCCTTAGCCCAGTAATCTGCAAACCTCCATTTAGTCAGCAGAGCCAACAAGGATAGGCAACAAAGCAGTGGCTATTAACATTTTAGAGGTAAATAACTCCATGTAGAATTTGATGAAATCCATGGACCCTCTCCTCAGAAATATGATTACATGTACACAATTGACAGGGCTCCATAGACTTCCAAAGCTTATCAATTATCCTTCTCTAGTTCATGAACTTCCAAGAAATAACCTCTGCAAATGGCAAGAACCACAAAGAAAAAAGAAATAATAATGGAGAACAAGGGAAGATGGAAGACACTGCAAAATATATCACTCAAAGAGGACTAATTTTCTTAATATATAAAGAGCTCCTATAAATCAATAAGCAAAAGGACAAAAACACAAAGTAGAAGTGGGGAGTGGACATGAACAATGAACAGAAATGAAATACAAACAGTTGAGAAGGTAGGAAAATATACTCAACTCCCTTGTAAATAAGAGAAGCAATAAATAAAACAAGATATCATGTTTAATACACTAGATTGGCAAAGATCAAAAAAGAGTACTTTGTTGGCTGGCATGTGGAAAAGCAAACACTCCCATATCAGGTAGGTGTGATTACAAGTTGGAAACCCTTATAAATTATGAGGGTTATAAATGTGATCATACATTGACAACCCCTATGGCAGGCAATTTGGCAATACTTATTAACGGTTAAAACAGACATACCAGTTAACTTATCAACAGTTAAAACAGACATGGTGTCTCATGCCTGTAATCCCAAAACTTTGGGAGGCCAAGGTGGGTGGATCACGAGGTCAGGAGTTCGAGAGCAGCCTGGCCAATATGGTGACACCCCATCTCTACTAAAAATACAAAAATTAGCCAGGCATGGTGGCACGCACCTGTAGTCCCAACTACTCAGGAGGCTGAGGCAGAAGAATCGCTTGAACCCGAGAGGTGGAAGTTGCAGTGAGCTAAGATCACTACACTACACTCCAGCCTGGGCAACAGAGCATCTGAGACTCCATCTCAAAAAAAAAAAAAAAAGAAAAGAAAAGAAAACAGACATACCTTTTGGCCTAAACCGGAATTTGACCCTCATTTACAAAGTGACAAATGAACATGTATATTTACTGCAGTATGTTTTGAGAATAACAAAAAAAAATTATGTACTACCTAAATGTCCATTGACAACATGATACCGCCACACAATGACTACTACTATGCAATAATTAAGTAACACAAACAGTGAAGCAATTCTCTAGTAGTCATGGGGAAGGATGCTCAAGACATATTGCTAAGTGAAAAAAGGAAGATAATGAACAGCATGTACGGTTTAAAAATACATCTACCCTGGTGGGTGGGAGGGATGGATGAAGAGAAGCTGGATCATGGGTACAAACAAACATAGATGGGACTAACTTTTAATGTTTGTTAGGGTGACTATATTTAGCAGCCATACTTTGTATATTTCAAGGTAACTAGGAGGGAGGACTTGAAATGATACCAACACATGGAAATGAATAGTCAGGTGATGGATACCCCAATACTCTGGCTTAATCATTACACATTCCATGCATGTAACACTCACACGTACCCTATAAATATGTAAAGTATTATGTATCAATAAAAGAAGAAAAATCTCCCCATACCCATGCATTTACAAATATGTATGTGGGTCTGTATGCATATAGGTTATCTCTGGAGAGATGCATGAGAACTAGAAACAGGGGTGACCCCTCAGGAGACGACCCGGGAACTGAAGAGCCCACACAAGAAGCAGTTACTTCTCACTGCTAACCCTCTCAGAATCTTTGAATTTCAGACCATGTGTCTGTATTACCGATTCCAAAACTTAACCAAATGCATCTTGAAAACACAAAGATTATTAAAAACCAAAAAGATCCCAGTGATTAGAAGTTGCATAGCTAGGGCAGAGTGAGCACCATCAGTGCTAAGAGGATGTTAACAGATGGCTCTCCCCTGAGTGGTTCTTGACGTCCATGAGAATATCCCAAACTGTTACTCTACTCATCAAAAATCCAAATTTCCACAACTCCTTCAACAACTTTTCCCATCACTCACGAGTGATAGGGAAGGGAGAGTCTCTTCCCAGGAAAGTGCCACTGTCTTTGAAGTTGGCCAAATCCCAGTTGCCCCAGAGTTCTCAGGAAAAAACCCATAGAGCATATAAAGTGAGCCTTCAACCTTATAAGTTCCAAGAAACACAACAGAGCCCCAAGGATTCTAACCAAAGAGAAACACGAGGCCAGAATATTTCCCAGTGTGTGGCACACAGAACCTGCTCATAAGATGCCACGCCGGCTGCTCCCTCATTTCAGGGTGAGAGACCACAATCAGCAGCAATGTAGCGCAGCATGAAGAGAAGCTAGCTAACGGGTACAAACATGGAGGACTACATGCTAGTGTTGGCTAGGGCGACTATACTTAGTAGCAATACTTTGTATATTTATTGTTGTTATTATTGTTGCTTTGTTGTTGAAATGGAGTTTTTCTCTTGTTGCCTAGGCTGGAGTGCAGGGGCACAATCTCGGCTCACTGCAACCTCCACCTCCCTGGTTCAAGCGATTCTCCTGCCCCTCCCAAGTAGCTGGGACATGCTAGTTTTTTGGTTTTTTTGTTTTGTTTTGTTTTGTATTTTTAATACAGACAGGGTTTCACCATGTTGGTCAGGCTGGTCTCGAACTCCTGACCTGAGGTGATCCACTCATCTCGGCCTCCCAAAGTGCTGGGATTACAGGCATGAGCCATCATGCCTGGCCATACTTTGTATACCTCAAGGTAACGAGATGAGAGGACTTGATACCAACACATGGAAATGATGAATACTCATATCCAAAGAGGGCATGGAAAAGGTGCCCACTTTGTCTATGGCACCAGCCTGGACTCAGATGAAGAGCCCTGGGCTCTAACCCTGTCTCTTTCAGTAAACAGCAAATGCTGGGCTGCACCCCCAGATTCCACTTCAGTGCTGAAGAATTGACTCCCCCAGATACAGGCTCTTGAGCTGTGAGCTCTCCCCAGGAACCGCCCTCAGCAGGTGTCCTGTCCAAGGCCATGACCCTTACTTGGGCAGCCCCCATCAGGGACTGGCCCATGCAGAAATATAAAGCCCAATCCTCTCATCCCAAGTTGGACAGATCTGAAAGACCAGCTCAGCGCCAGCGTTCGCCACGGCATGGGTGGGGGCTTTGGCTGAGAGCGGCATTGGAGCCCAGCTTCTCCCTCTGCCCAGTGCTGTTTTGCCCCTTCCCTTGCAGATGTCAGTTCTGAGAGTAATGTCTAAAAGCACATTCATCTCCTTCCCAAGATCTGCTTGCCTGGAAATCAGCCACAACCCGTACTGACTGCCTAAGAAGGTGCTGGCGCTTGAACTATGTTTTCCCAAAAGATACCTTCAAGTCCCCTGGTACCTGCGGATATGATCTTCTTTGGAAATAGAAATATGGACTTTGCAGATGTCGTCGAGTTAAAATGAGGCAATACTGGATTAGGGAGGACCTACATCCCCTGACTGCTGTCCTTATAAAGAGACACAGGAAGAGATCAAGAGACAGAAGAGCCACACAGTGAGGAAGATCATGTGAAGGTAGACGCAGAGACTGGAGCGCTGCCGTCATAAGCCAAAAAATGCCAAAGCGTGCCGGCTACCACCAGAAGCTAGAAAGAAGCAAGGAAGGCTCCTCCTTTGGCTTCTGAGGGGGCACGGCTCTACCGACACCTTGGTTTTGAGTTCTAGCCTCCAGAACTGTGAGAGAATAAATCTTGTTGAAACCACCCAGTGTGCGGTAATTTGTTAGAACCATCCTAGCAAACTCATAGAGAAAGTCAGAGAGAAGCTCTGCTCAGGGCACCCTTTTACATAATCAATGCAGGAAAGAACACCAGCAAGCTGGTTGGTACCCCCCAGGGCTGCTGCAAGCATCTCACGAGAATGTGCACGAGAGGGAGACCCTGAAAAAAGCCATAAAACACCGTTGCACTGGGCTGGTGCTGATGACAGAGGAGAGGAAACAGCTCTCTTGAATTCACAGACGCATGCCCCGCTGCTTGGGGACTATTCAGACCCGGTGTTACCAGCTCTTTCCTGCTGGTCATCTTACCACCCAGCGGCACCTCCTATCAGAAAAAACGTGAAATTCAATTCAGGTCAGCCCTTAGACCAGGGCTGAGTGGCGAAAGAGGTTTCACCCATCAGCTAAAATAAGGCCTGGGGATTATCTATGGGTTTCAATTAGCCAAGAGAGCAGGTCTCTCCATTACCATGAATAATCGACAGAGGAAATATATGTCCCAAGGCAAATGATACCCTGTGCCCAAGCTACCTTCCCATGGAGAACCTGTCCCTCTCTTCGGGGGCACATGGCTGCCACTCCCCACCCCTTCTGGGCAGATAAACCCTGGGACGGATGATTGCCACGCCGACCTGCCATCTCTGGCAGCATGCAGAATTCTGTAGTCTCACAGACCTAAGTCGGATTAGTGTGCACGGGTAGCTAGAGCATTGACTCAACACCTGCAGAGAAAATGTAGGGTTGTACTCTTCTCTGTGGGCACCGTTTCTCTACTGTTGTGCTGACTCAAAGCACCCTTTGAAGTCCTTCGGACCTGTATCAATGAACACTAGGAACCAGGCCGTACGTGCCAATTTCCATCATTCACAAGTACTTCAAAAAGATGAGGCAGAGCAGTAAGTTCAAAAGAACCCGCCCACAACTGCAGAATGCAATCTCCAAAATTACAGGCACTGCCTTGTCACACAGGGCATGCCGAGCAGGTGCTTCGCCAATGCCTCCTTCTTGCCAAAAAGTCCCTGCCAAGGATTAATAGGAATTTCCAGTTCTCTAAGCATTTCTTGTTCCTCAGAGCAATTACCCCTAAATTTCTAGCACTTCAAAAATACAGGATTTAGCACCTGTTTGTTTCAAAAATACCTGCTAAAAACAGATCTGCCAAAAGGCCACCTCTAAGATTAGTCATATTTCCTGCTCGGCAAAACATAGTAAATGGTATTTTTAGTAACTCCTTCACTCCAGGTATCTGGCACTGTCGTGCTCTAAGCATGATTATTGGCAACTTACTAAGCAGGCAACCCTTATTCTTAGCCTAAAAATAGTTCCAATGGAAGTGACAAGCAGGCTTATTATTTTTTAACCCAGGGTTAGAACAAGAGATTTCAACATCTTAACCAATCATTTTATGTCCTCAACTTAGTCTCTCAGTGAGACTCAATTCCAAAAGAAGGTAACAGTGGCACAAACCATCCGTTCTTGTTTCATAGTTTGCCTGCCCACAACACTGGCTCGATACCTGAGATATACCCATATTTTTCTCAATTAAGATTTTTCCAACTATATTTTTTCTTTTTTCTTTTTTTTTGAGACGGAGTTTCGCTCTTGTTACCCAGGCTGGAGTGCAATGGCGCGATCTTGGCTCACTGCAACCTCCGCCTCCTGGGTTCAAGCAATTCTCCTGCCTCAGCCTCCTGAGTAGCTGCACACGCCACCATGCCCAGCTAATTTTTTTTGTATTTTTAGTTGAGACGGGGTTTCACCATGTTGACCAGGATGGTCTCGATCTCTTGACCTCATGATCCACCCGCCTCGGCCTCCCAAAGTGCTGGGATTACAAGTGTGAGCCACCATGCCCTGCCTATTTTTTCAATTTTTATTAATTTTTTACAAAACATAATAACCTGTCACGTGCCAGAGACCATGCCTCTCATAGGTATCATGAACCAACACCAGGGTTCAAGCAATTCTCATGCATCAGCCACCCAAGTAGCTGGGATTACAGGTGTGCACCACAACACCCAGCTAATTTTTGTATTTTTAGTAGAGATGGGGTTTTTCCATGTTGGCCAGGCTGATCTCAAACTCCTGACCTCAAGTGATCCACCCACCTCGGCCTCACAACCACTGCTTCTGGCCACTAAACCAAACTTCTAAGGAATTAATCTAAATATATTGCTGATAATAAAGGACCATTGTTTTACTAATTCCTTACAAACATTATTTATATCTCTATTAGAAACATTGTAAGTGGTTTCTAAGTTGCTTCTATTTAAAGCTTAATGTCTGTGGAAATTTAAAATCTTAAACTCTCTCTTTTTTTTTTTTTTTTTGAGACAGAGTCTCACTCTTGTTACCCAGGCTGGAGTGCAGTGGCTTGATCTCAGCTCACTGCAACCTCCACCTCCCGGATTCAAGCAATTCTCCTGCCTCAGCCTTCCGAGTAGCTGGGATTACAGGCGTGCACCACCACACCTGGCTAATTTTTGTATTTTTAGTAGAGATGGGGTTCACCATGTTGGCCAGGCTGATCTAAAACTCCTGACCTCAAGTGATCAACCCACCTTGGCCTCCCAAAGCGCTGGGATCACAGGCGTGAACCACCACATCCAACCTGTTTCTGTGCCTCACTTCCATTTTCTGTAAGTCACTTTCCTTCTTCTGTCCATAGGTGATCTTATCTGACCATGCAACAGCCCCCAAGTCACTCTCTCTGGCTGAGGGCAGGGGCTGGGGGGCACCTGTTATGTGCCAGAGACCGCGCTTCTCATAGGTATCATGAACCAATTCCAGGGTCTGCAAGCACAGCCACTCCAGGTGTTTCAAAGTCATGACCCACATGCTTGCTTCGTGGCTTTGCTCTTTGTCTCAAAGCCATAGAACGGCACTTTCCAGAATCTGGCTTTGTGATCATTTCCTCTGGTCTAATCATCAACTTAGGTTTGGTCAAAGACACTCAGCCCTGACTGAGAAGGTACCTAGTAAGAGTTTCACAGGGCCAAGTGAACTATTTATTTTTAAAGCCAGATTAACAGAGATTGCATTAACTCAAAGGAGGACAAAATTAGGTCTCAGCCTTAAGCCATCTTTTCTTTACAAGCAGTAAAAGGGCCATCTAGATTCAAATGACTTCTAAACAAACAACTTCAGAGGAAAAGCAGGCAAAAGACTGTCCTACAGGCAGTGGTGGCAAAAGAAGCTGTCTCGATGAGATCAGATTGAAACCTAAAAGGAACGTCAGAATAAAACTGGCTCCTTTTGTCACCTGGACTCAGGCAGTGATTCCCAGCAACCCATGAAAGATGTCACCCAAAGCTTTTTGGAAATGTAACCAAGTCTAAATAGAACACACTACACACACACACACACACACACACACACACACACTGTACTAAATGCTTTCAACCAGCAATAACCCAGATTTTAGCACAAATCACCCCAAACCCAGCGCAAGTTTGAGAATGCAGCTATGAAGCAGGACAAACTTGGGGTGCCCTCTCAACTTCCCTTTCTCTATGCCCTCTTTCAGCTTTGTCATGGATTGATTTTTCAAAGACAAGCTCCCCTGAATCCTTTCGCTCCACATGGGTTGGGAGTACTTCTCACTACAGTATCAATGACTTCATTCCCCTCCTAATGTGGAATGTATACTTTATAAAAGGATGGGCCAGGTGTGGTGGCTCATGTCTGTAATCCTAGCACTTTGGGAGGCCAAGGTGGGAGGATCACTTGAGGCCGGGAGTTGGAGACCAGCCTGAGTAACAACACAGTGAGACCCCTCTCCCTACAAAAAATGTTTAAAACTAAAAAGAAAGGACAGGAGAAAAGGGAAGTTCTAAATCCAAAATGTACACACCTCAAGAAGAGTAGGCAATGAGGGAGAGAGGCCTCCCTGGGTTACCCACAGTGAGGGACACTGGAGGTTTAATGACCTCCTTTTCCTCAGCCCTACTCACTGGAGGAAACTTTTCCCCAGGCCAAAACCCTGTTAGCCCCTCACAGTTTAAAAGAACTTCAGGTTACAAACAGCCTGAGGCTGCCGTCATCTTTGTTTTTGTCTTTAGTTAGGCAATACCCAAAACTAGAGTGCGGATGGGGACTCATTTTAACTTAGTAATCCTTCCCAGAGTCAAGCACGTGTGCCAACACACACACACACACACACACACACACACACACACACATTTTAATCCCTACAATCTGCTAAAACCCAAATCCATTCCTTAAGCATTAAAGGTGTTGGATTTGGGAGATAAATGCTATGAATGACACCATTGTTCCTTGAAAGCCAGCAATTGAGTGAACTAAAATCCAGATTTCTCCCCATGCCTGCCATCCCTGGAGCGCTGGAGAGGAGCATCCCAGGAAAACCAAGTTTTTTTAAGACAGACATCTCTCCCCTGCCTCCTCCTCCACCAACGAACCACCATCCTTAACCGGGATCCATCAGTGGATCCAGGGAAATAATTGTACATCTAATTAACATCTCCTGTTATTGCAACATTGAAGACAGAGTCATCATTTAAGAAAGATAAGATGAGAGGGAAAGGCGTGGAGGCCTGGAGGAGCAGCGAGTCTTTTCCAGTGAATCCTATTTGGGAAGGAATTCCCTGCATGTGGGGGTTCCCATCGGGCCCAGCGCAGAGCTCCAGAATCCAAGCACTGGCTGAGCTCTGAATCCATCCCCAGGCAGTTCAGCCAAGGCCAAGAGTTTTATGGCGCAAAAATGCGCTCAGACGGAGCCGGAGGCACAGCACAACACAGGAAAGTGGAGAGAAGCCAGAAGTCTGTGCAGCAGGCCAGGCGAGAAGAATGTACTCGCAGTGTTTGCCATTACGTTGTCACATAAAGACTCTCCTCTCTCTGTTATGTTTAGAAAGGAAATATGCACGACCAGACTGAATCCTATACGTTTCCAAGGAAAATAAACTTCCATCGCCAGTGCCAACAGGAATTTACACAGGGCCGGGAGGAGTGCGCTCACTCTAATTAGCCAACTGTGTGGCCTCGCAGCATCCTCGCGCCATGAACGGACTCGCAATGTGGAAGTCGGACAGCTCGCTCCGAATCGGATCGAATCGAGGAGTAAAAGCGTGCCTCACTCCCTGTGGACTAGGACGAGGTTTGGAGGTTTTTTTTTCTTCTTTGAAGAGTTACTCAAGTTCATACTGAACGCTCCCTTTTTGCATGGGAATTCAGGCAGGAGGCATTTCTAAAAAAGTACTCATTCTAACCCCACTTGCCCATAATGAAGGGGTGCCTCACTCAGAACGGCTGCAGAAGTACAGGGAAAACTACAAGGGTGATGGACACCTGCAAGCACATGCAAGAAGCTTCAAGACCAAGTGGGGAAATGGAAGGGAAATTAAAGGTGGGGTGGGTGAGGCTGGGGACAGGCAGGAAGGGCACGTTGGCCCTGTGACCAGTGGTTTCACAGGGCAGCCCCAGGCTGGGCAGAGGGCCCCAGGTCAGAAGGCAGAGGGCTTAGCTCCCAGACCACCTGCTCGGCTGGGAATCCTGAACTCCCCGCTTCCCTCCGTTCGGCTGACACCTCCCTGACCCACCGACCACACAAAGGAGCTGGTCCTCCTCCAGAGCTGAGCCACCTCCAGCCTGGGGGGAATCTTGAGCCCAAGATGACAGGAGCTTGGGGCAGCTCCAGCCTTGATTAGCTCTGAGTTCCGGGCAACTCCCAGCCTTGGGTGACCCAGCCTCAAAAACAAGTCACCACCTCTTGGGTTTCTTCTCACAGTTTTAAGTTACACCTTCCATCTACCTGCCGCTCGCCTGGCAAGGGTTCACGACCATCTAACTTCCAGCAAGGCTGGAGAGGTGCCCCTATCGGTATGGGGAGGTCCCCTTTCCTTTCCCCTCTTCTCGAAAGACAAGAAGGCATCTCTCAGTCTCTGGGGGGGTATCTGTCGTTCTGTTCCTGCCAGTATCAGGGTCTTCACTGCAGCTCCCACCGAGCCTGGAGGGCACGGAGGAGCTGGGGGGACGGAGAGAAGGGGATGAGAACGGCGGGCATGAGAATGGTGGGTGATACGGGAGGCAGGGGTGGGAGGCTTGAGTGGATGGAGAGGAGCCCAGGTTGAGAGATGGACAGGTGGGGGGCAGAGACAAAAACCCTCCTCTGAGCATGAAAAAAATCCCTAGCTGCGGGAGCCCGCAGGTGGGGAGGAATGCAGGATCTCAGCCTTCCCCACCTCCTGCTGGAGCACAGAACGGAGATCAGACTCTAAGCTCCCCCTGAGGCTGGCTGTTAGCTTTCCTGCTCCCCCACCCCCGACATAAGAGCTCACCTCTTCTAGCCCGGGTTCCCGCCTCCCCAGGGATCCGCCGCCCCTGCCCGCCTGGAGGGCAGAGGGGCCCCATCCCGCCCCCCGCGCTGGTGTCCGCCAGGCGGCGCCCTCCCACGAACAGAACGGCGGCGCGGGACGCCCCCTCCCAGCCCCCAGTCCCGGGACAGCGGACCCCAGACCGCCCTTCCGGAAAGGCTGCGAGGGTCTGAGCGCGCGTTTGGTTCGACCCCTCTTTTAACCCAAGAGGAAAGCCGGGAGGAGCGGGAAGGCGCCGGCCGGGGGCTGCGCACTGGGACTCCCAGCGCAGTGCTCCCCCCCGCTGCCGCCCGGGTCCCGCAGCCCCACGCACCGGGGAAACTCACCTTCTCCCCGGTCAGCACGTGCAGCCCCTCGCGCACCTTGGCGAAGGAGCCCTCGCCCAGCTTCCTGCTGCCGATGAGGTAGTTGCCCACGCGCTTGTGGTGCTGGAAGTCGCGGAGCCGCTCACGGGGCACGCCGCTCACCCAGGCCGGCAGGAAACTTCCCTCGCAGGCCGCCGCCGGCCTGGCCGCGTCCTCCGCGCCGCCGCCACCCCCCGGCGCAGCCGGCTCCCCCAGGAGCCCGTCCCCAGCCGCCGCCGGCATCGCGCTCGCCCGCGGCCCGCGCGGCTCCGGCTCTGCTCCCGCGCTCGCAGTTCCTCCTCCGGCTCCTCGGCTCCCGCGGCTCCCTCGGCTGCTCCCGCCGCCGCCCTGGGCCGAGCCCCGCCTGGGTATCCGCACCCCACTCCCGGGGCTGCCGCGATCACGCCCCCTGCGCCGCCAAGCGAGGAGCGCAGACAATAGCGGCCGCCCGGGCGATGCGGGACCGGGGACCCCGCCCCCAAAAGTTCTTTCTCAGAGGGTCGCCCGGGCCCCTTTCAGGACGCCGGGATCCCGCCCCGGGTCCCGTCCAGAAGGCTAATGACAGTTGCCCTGCTCCCGCGCGCGGGGTGGGGCGCGGTCTGGCGGCGCCTGGGTCCCGGGGTCCGGGTGCCTAGGTGCCTGGGTGCCTGAGTCCCGGAGCCCGGGCGCCTCCGCAGCCTCAGCCTCGCCGCCGCCGTCTGGCCCGCACGGGCTCTGGTCCGGCCCGCGCGATCGCTCCTAGCCTTGCGCGGTGCGGCCGCTCCCGCCGGAGAGAAGCGCGCGGCGGGCTGCAGGCGCCCTCTGGAAGGCAGCAGAAGAAAGCCCCATTCAGTTTGAATTTGCAGAAATTTAATCTGGTCGCGGGCGGCGGGAACAGATGCGAGCTCCACTCCGCAGCCCGTGCACTTTCAAATCCCTCGTAGCCCCTCCTTCCCCGCGCGCCACAGTCAAACTCGACCCTCGCTGGAAAGGGGAGGGCCTAGGGAGGGGAGCGGCGGAGTGGACGGAGGAGCCACCTGAGCGCCAGGCGGGGGGCGGGGGGGGACCCTGCGCGGCCTTGGAGACGCGCGCTCCCGGGCCGCCCAGGTCTGGCAGCCTCCGGCTGCGCCTCTCGCCCGGATTTGGGCTTGGGTTTTCTGGACCTTTCGGCGGTGAAATTCCCCCCTGGGCGCACCCACCCGGGGCAGGGGGAAGGGGGAAGGCTCTCGAACTCCTTAGACTGTGGGTCTAGACTGTGCTGAGAGCCTAGTCCTGAGTCCGGCACACAGTAGGGCACCCTGGACCTGGGGTGGAAGGATTGATGGATGGCTGGAAGAAAGGGTGGGGAGGTGGCCCGGCGTCTGACCGGCTTGCACGCAGCCTGGATGGCTGTGCTGGAGGAGGCGCAGCCACAGCGGTAATAGTAGCAGCAGCAATGTAGGAACCAGGGCGTTTTCTGCCTCTGCTTGTAGCTTACACCTTCTTTGCCTTCCATTGAAATGATGCCCGTGATTGCAAGAGGTGGACCGGCGTTCGTCGCTCTTCGATGCTTTTGTTCTGCAAGCGCTGTGACTGTGCTCATCGCATAAACAATTGCAGCCGCCCTGACGACACTGGATACCCTCTCCAGGATCCGCAACGTTTTCTCAAACCGAAAATGAAGAATCTTGTGAGGGAGAAGCAGGAGGGTAGGTAGGGGGAGGCATTTACAAAATGCTACCTGTTGAGGTGCCCGCATTTAATGCAAACTTCATCCTGATCATGCAACATCAGCTGAAAGGAAGGATTTGGTCCTGACAAAGTTCCTTTCATTGTTTATTCCTGAGTAAACAAGTATGGCATCGACCCACAGCAATGCTTTGAGATTGGGGGTGGGGGCGGGGAGGGTTGGACAACAGCTGTCATCAATCCAGTGTCTGGGTTCTCGCTGGCCCATCTGAAGAGGGACCCAGAGAAATACCTGCTTTCAATAGGTCTAATTTTAAATACACTACCATATTCATCTACCTACCTGTTGCAAGTCACCAGCCCCAGTTATTAGGACTCAACATATTGCGTTTTCTGTGGTTCTGTCTCATTGCTTCCGTTTACCAATATTAAAGGTACAGCTTAAAATGTTTTTCTCGCTGTGCTTAGGGGACATCTTTGATCCCACAGGCCTTGGTTATTTCAGTAAGGTTCATTCAATCCTTTTAACGTCTCTAATTCAGTAATCAAATCTTAAGAAGACAGTTGCAGGGGACGAGGATGATGACAGCATGGTGCCAGCAACTGTCTAAAGAATAAGAGTGTGGATCTCACTTTGGGGCCAAAAACCACTCTGATCTTCCATCAGAAACAGTTTGGGAGTCCACCTAATGCTGAGTTAATAGGGTAAGTTTTTTGTTTTTTTTTTTAATGTAAGGATGTGCACTCTTTGTAAAAATTTAGAGATTTATTTATCTCTAAATTTTAGTTTAAGGCAAATTTCAGAGACTGTTCCCCAAGTATCTTTGTGGACTAAAAAAAAAAGTTTCACAAAAATGGTGGATGACATTTACAATGAAATAGAGATTTTTCTTTCCTTTTAATTATCCTCTCAGGGTAGAGGTCAGGAAAGGGGTGAAGAAGAAAGAAAATCCAGGCCCATTAAATCTTTCTCAAGCCTTTGCCTGGGTTTGATTCAAGTCCATTGCTAATTCTGTAAGCTGGGATGGATGCCAAAGAGAAGTCCAAATCCTACCCATGCGTCAGCTTTGTAACTTGTTTTTGAACTACAAGTCCTAGTCTCTGAAATGGCCTCTTTAACAAGAAATCACCCCAGAAATGTCTTTATGTAAAACAAATTAGTACACAATGTATTGCCCTCATATTCCAAGAAAACATATGATTATTCAATGCAGCAGTAATGCACCATTGAAAATTCTCTACTAATTAGCCCAAACTGAATTTCTAGCCTTATCCTGGGGCGGGCGGGGGATGAGGGGGTGCTACATTTCAGCTGTCATTAGCCAGGATCGGGCTTCCCTACTGCCACACGTTGCCGGTGCCATGCCCGCCCCCGATCTGCTGTATCGGACTCATTTCTACGTAGCACAGGTGTTCCCTTTCCCAGGAAGCCCTCCCCAACCAGCAAGCTGCAAGAAGCCCAGCTCCCTCTGTTCTCTCTTAGCACATTTAGTCATTGACATTCCCCTTATGTCCTGTCGTACTCATCATCTATGGCTTTCTCCTCTTTCAGACTCATTGGGTCTGTGTCTGTCTTTTATTATTTGCCCTACAGTACCTAGCACAGCGTCTGAGACATGATCATTGTTCAGTAAATATTTGTTGAATAAATAAATGAAAGTTGTCATTGACTTGATTCTCAAGTGGGGTTTTACTGCTCCTGAGAGCAAGACCCTGTCTGTCCTGGGGGAGACGTTACCAGTGACTTTCTAACAGCGCTTTTACTTGCATTGTTGGTTGCCTTTGGGGATCAACAAATATAATTGTTTGTCTTGTCAAAGATGGGTCATTCTCTAACTCAGATGAGTTAACCCTTTCAAAAACATGACCAATCCCAGTGGGCTGGGAAGCCTCAGGAAGCTTTCTCAGTTGACTCGTACCAGCTGCTTCCTTCCTACCCTTTTCCTTCCCCATCTCCTCGCCCCATATGGCTGGGAGACTGCCTCTGTGCTCCCACAGAACGCCAGCTAGAAGACCCAGCTGGAAGCAGTCAAAGACAATTAGAAGTAATCAGGCTGGCACAGCCAGGAAATGAGAGTTGGCTAGAAGGGGTTAGGCTGGCAGAAGCCGGCTGGTAACTGGAGAAGGAACGGATGGCAAAGCAAAGACGGCAGACATGGATGATCAGCTTCACCTGGATTACATCCTGTGAACTCTATATGTTCATGCTCCCCTAACAAAGCATCCTGTAAATAACAGACTGGGCTTGAACGTTTGTCCCCGGAGTTCATGTCCAGTGTTATTCTTTTACAACATCCAGCTGTTTTCACATGCACAATGCAATGGCTGAGGAAGAAAGGATTCCTCGGGCATGGAGACTCGTGTGCAAAGGCAGCCTAGTGTGGTATTGCTGAGCAGGCGGCTGCCAGCATCCCCACAATGAAACGCTTCTACAAAGGAGTCCTGACACTGACCTTTTGGTGCTTCAGTTTCCTTAAGCTGCAAACATGGGATATTAAAGAATGGTGTGGAGTCAATCAGATTGTGCACACAAAGCACTCAGGCATTACAAACACAAGCAGAATTTTACCTTTCACACCTCGTACCAACACGACTATCATCTTCATAAACTAAAATAAGTCACTCAAGAATGCCCCAGAAGTTCACCAACACAACTGCCCCGGTAACTGATGAATCCCAAACCATAATCTCCAGGTCCGATCTCTTCCCTGAAACCAGAGTCCTGTGGTCAATCCTCTTCGACTCTGCCAGGCTGTCTGATAGGATCTTAGTCTTAACCTGGGATACACACACACACACACACCTCTGTACTTCTTTCCTAAGGCTTCACCCAAATTCACCCCAAAATTTAGCAGTCATCCTTTGCTTCCTCTGCTTCTTGATCCTCATATCTAACCCATCAGCAAATACGATACCCGCCTGCGACGCTTCCTCTCACTTCCTAAGTGGTATCCCTTGCTTTCATGCCAAAGCCAAAACCAGCTCTTAAATGTGGGAATCAGTAGTCCCAGCACTACGGGAGGCCGAGGAGGGTGGATCACCGGAGGTCAGGAGTTCAGGACCAGCCTGGCCAACATGGTGAAACCCTGTCTCTACTAAAAATACAAAAACTAGCCGGACGTGGTAGCAGGGACCTGTAATCCCAGCTACATGGGAGGCTGAGGCAGGAGAATCGCTTGAACCCCAGAGGCAGAGGTTGCAATGAGCTGAGATCACACCACTATACTTTAGCCTGGGCAACAGAGCTAGACTCTATCTCAAAAAAAGGGGGGCAGGGAATCAGATCATATAACTTCCCTACACTCAAAACCTGCTCAACAGACCCCTGTAGAAAAGATTCCCCAAGCACTGTATCTTGATGTGGCCTGCCTCCCTCTTCCTTTCACTGTCACCTCCTGGGAGCCAGACACCAAGCTCTCCCCACTTCAAAGCCTTTGCCTTTGCCTTTGCCATTCCCTCTGTGTCTTGGTCCACTCAGATTGCCATAACGAAACACCTAGACTGGGTGGCTTAAACACCAGACATTTATTTCTCGTGGTTCTGGGGACTCCAAGATTTAGGTTCCAGCAGATGTACACATATAGAGATTCACTTTGAGGAACTGACTCACATCATGATGGAGGCTGAGACATCCAGAACAAAGGTGCCAGCAGATTCAGTTTCTCATGAAGAAAGCCTCTCCTGCTGGGTAGCAGACGAGTGCTCTCACGGCAGGCAGAAAGACACACAGCCCTGGACTCTTCTTTTTATAAAAATTAATCTTATAAGAAAGATCATGAGGGTCCCACTCTCATGAACTCACTTAAGAACAAATGCCTCCCAAAGGTCTCACCAAAAAAATACCATCACATCAGAGATCACAGCTTCAATGTATGAACTTGGGCAGGGAGATACAAACATTCATACAGCGTATTGTTGGAGAACCGTCATGACACTGCCAACAATACACTTCTTCAACATCTCTGAAGTTTCTCACTTCATTCAAGGCTTAGCTCTCTCAATCAGAACATCAGAAATCAGGCAGACTACCCCAGGGTCCCTAATTGCCACACTCAACTTTTCATGTCATTCATCACTAGCTAACAGAAGAATACACATTCAATTGTTTATGGGTCCTCTCTCTCTCTCTCTCTCTCTCATTTAAGGTCCATGAAGCAAGGGACTTTGTATCCCAACACCCATGCATGCCTGGTACACTGTATACGTTCAGCAATGGCGATGCAGAGCTTCATCTCAACTCTTGATCTGTCTGTGTGGGAGAAGGACTTTCTGGGGCTTTGTGTGGTTGTGGCACTGCAGCATGATGGTGTGTGGTTGGTGACACCAGTCCAACCTCCCGCAGCTGCTTCCCAGCTGATATTCAAGAAGAAAAAGGTGCATTCTTCAAACAAGATGCTGTTGGCTTCTCACAGGACTCATCGCAGTTGTACCTCCATCCAAAAGCGGAATGCAATGGCTATTTCAGTAAGAAAAATGTATCTGCCACTTCCCAGCTACAAATGGACCCAGGGCTTTGGGATATCTTGATGTGTGGTCTCCTATTCTAAATCCCAGAAAGAGGCCACTGAGAAGGAATGGAATTTTAAATATTTTGTAGGAAGAGGCAACATACATACTCATCTGGAACATTTCCCCTTGCACGCATTTTTCATTCAAAAGTGGCTTCCTGGCCTGGTGTGGTGGCTCACACCTGTAATTCCAACACTTTGGGAGGCTGAGGTGGGTGGATCATCTGAGGTCAGGAGTACGAGACCAGCCTGACCAACATGGCAAAACGCTGTCTCTACTAAAAATACAAAAAAAAAAAAAAAAAATTGTCTGGTGTGGTTGTGCATGCCTGTAATCCCAGCTACTCGCGAGGCTGAGGCAGGAGAATCGCTTGAACCTGGGAGGAGGAGGTTGTGGAGGGCCGAGATCGCGCCATTGCACTCCACCCTGGGCAACAAGAGTGAAAATCTGTCTGAAAAAAAAAGTGGGTTCCCATCTTACCCTGACACCAACATCGTCCCTATGGCCCTACCAGGCCCAACACAATCTGCATGCCACCCGCCAGGGCTCATCTCTTCTCCTTCATCCCATCATGATTTTTGGAATATTATCCCAAGAAATAGCTACAGAGCTGGCTTCCTCACCAACTTCCGGTCTTTGCTCAAATGTCACCTTCTCTGTGGCCCTTTTCTCTGAGCTTTTCTCTATGATACAAATTTCCCCCGGGCTACGCCCCACCCCCCTCCTCACCTCTTGTCCCTATTCCCTTTCCCTGCTTTATTTCCCTTCACAGCACTTACTGCCATCTGACACATTACATCATTTCCCTCTTTGTTTTGCTTATTGTCTGGCTCCTTCCCTAGAATGTCGGCTCCATGAGGGCTGGGGCTCTGCTTAGGTTCGCTATGCATGGTGCCTGGCCCCTGGGGCGTGCTCAACACAAATTTGTTGTGGTTTCACAGGATCTCTAGTTGCAGAAGCAGACGACCTTACTAAAAGAGAAAGCAGAAAAGAGAAACACAATAAAACCCGGTCCTGCTGGAGAAGGCGCACATCATAAAGGCATATGGCAAAAGATCAATATTCATGCCTCAAAGAAGGGCCTCCACAAGCTACGGCAGGAAGGGAAAGGTTATTGTTAGCACTGAGACTTATTTACAGTCTCTGGCTGGGTGCTAACTCCTGTCCGTTTCTGTTTTTTTTTTTTTTTTTTTTGAGACAGAGTCTCACACTGCCACCCCGGCTAGAGTGCAGTGGCACGATCTCGGCTCACTGAAGCCTCTACCCTCTGGGTTCAAGCGATTCTCCTGCCTCAGCCTTCTGAGTAGTTGGGATTACAGATGCCCGCCACCACATCCAGCTAATTTTTTTGTATTTTTAGTAGAGACAGGGTTTCACCATGTTGGCCAGGCTGGTCTCGAACTCCCAACCTCGTGATTCACCCGCCTTGGGCTCCCAAAGTGCTCAGATTACAGGCGTGAACCTCCGCGCCCGGCCATTCCTGTCCATTTCTTAGTAGGGATCGGGTAGAGCCTGCAGCAGCGAGGGTCTGCAGGGACTTCGAAGTAAGCACATGCCACTACGACAGGGCATGGTCTACGGTGTGCCCAGCACGTGCAGATGCAGTGAGGCGGAGGGCACCCTGGAACTGAGCCCACTCACCTATCACAGGACTAGGCCCCCGTACTGATTGCAGAAGCCTGCCTGGCACAGCCAGGTGGACAGATGCAGACAAAAAGGGGCTGGCGCCCCCTGCTGGTCAACTCAGCTCTGCTTTCCCTCCGCAGCCCAGAGGGGCCCAAGGAACGCGGGAGCAAAAGCAAGACTGGAGTCCAGACCCTCCCTCACCAGCTGCCTCTGTGGCCCTGGGCAGGGCACTTACTGTCTCTGAGCATCCGCTTTCTCCCCCTGGAAAGGAAGAACTTCTCCCTGTCATTCCTAAGCCCCAGGACTGCTGTCAGGGTAAAATGAGGCAAATTATGGGCATATGCTATGAAAATAAAAGCTATTTTGGTCATGCTTAGCACAGCATTCTTAAATCAGAGCGAAAAGTGTCTGGGACATAAATCTGAAAACAAGGGCCGGGCGCAGTGGCTCAGGCCTATAATCCCAGCACTTTGGGAGGCCGAGGCGGGTGGATCACGAGGTCAAGAGACCCAGACTATCCTAGTCAACATGGTGAAACCCCGTCTCTACTAAAAATACAAAAATTAGCTGGGCATGGTGGTGCACGCCTGTAGTCCCAGCTACTCGGGAGGCTGAGGCAGGAGAATTGTTTGAACCCAGGAGGCGGAGGTCGTGGTGAGCCGAGATCACGCCATTGCACTCCAGCCTGGGTAAGAAGAGCGAAACTCCGTCTCAAAAAAAAAAAAAAAAAAAAAATCTGAAAACAATACATTTAAAATAAAGCAAGGAGTGAATGGGTGAAAGGATATGGTTGTCTGGGGCCTCTTCATTCCGTGGCGAAGGCTCTCTGGTGAGCATTAGTGTGGGATTAACACATCTGCAGGTTTTGGGCCCACTCCATGCACAGCGTGGCACTATCCTAGGCCTGCTCCTCAACCCTCCTCTTCAGTTTTCCTGCTTCCAGTCCCCTGAGCAACTGGCCAAGCCATTTCTACTGCCAATGAGTCCATATGTGTAGAAAGATAGTGATAGATAGATAGGTAAGTAGGTAGGTAGATAGATGATTGATAGATACATGGATCGATGGATAGATACATACATGGATGGATACATAGATGATAGAGAAATAGATGATAGATTTTTTTAGATAGGGTCTCACTCTGTTGCCCAGGTTAGAGTGCAGTGGTGCCATCATGGCTCACTGTGGCAGTGTTACCCTCCTGGGCTCAACTGATCCTCCCATCTCAGCCTCCCAAACAGCTGGGACTAGAGGTATGCACCACGACGCCTAGCTAATTCTTTTTCTGTGTATTTTTTGTAGAGATGGAGTTTCACCATGTTGCCCAGGCTGGTCTCAAACTGCTGAGCTCCTCCCTCGTCATTCTCCCAAAGTGCTGGGATTCCAGGCATGAATCACTGCGCCTGACCAATAATAGATAATTGGTAAAGCGATAGATCAATAAATAGATAATAGATCAATAGATGATTGGTAGAGACAGATGATAGATTCAATAGATAGAAGGATAATAGAGATAATACATGACAGATACATCATGAATGACCAATGGATAATTAATAGATACAGATAAAGAAATAGAGAGATAGATGATATCTAGATGGATCGGTGATTGATACAAAATAGGTCAACAGACACATTAATCAGTAGATGATGAACAAGGAGGAGGAGGAGGAAAGGGAAGGAAGGAAGGAAGGAAGGAGAGAAGGAAGGAGAGAAGGAAGGGAGAGAAGGAGGAAGGGAAAGAGGAAGGGAGGGAAGGGGGAAGACAGGCATTCTCTATCTAAACCAAGATAACCTGGTGCACCAATGAAGCTCCACCCATCAGGGTTTCCCTCCATGTCTTTAGGGCCCATCCTGAGTTCAGCTGTAATGCAGTCACTCCATTTTTGTCCACATTCACAATCCAAGATCGAAGCTTACTTTTTCTTCGTCCATCAGTGTAAGGGTTTCCCCTTCCAAATGTGGCTGCAGATGTGAGTTGAGGGAGTACCCTTGGTGCAACAGTGATGGGGGCCCCAGAAGTCAGCTAGCTGCCTATGTAGCTGGCTTGGGCCTCCAGGCCCTGCTGACATATTTGATCGTGGATGCCAGACCTTCTGTCTTGCCTTGGCTACTGCGGGGCACAACTGGCCTTAGAACCTGAAGAGCCCATGCCGGGCAGCTGGAGGTGCATATGGTGGTCACCTGGTATCCCATGTCCAGATGCTTCATCTCTCCCATGGTCCAGCAGCAGCACACCCGGAGCTCTTTCCTGAAGAGTGTAAAACTTTCCACTGCAGATGGCATGGCCTTGCTCCAGAATCCTAGGTCCTTCATGATTCCCCTGTGGAACTTTCTGTAAACTGCACATGGTGGCCTTTCCCCACATCTGAGATTGCGGGTAACCTGAGGCATGCTGTATTATTCAGCCCAAGCAGAAGGGCTGTTTGCACTGCAGCCTGGATCTACTCCAGAGGCCTCCTGTGGGCCTTACTTACAGGAGGCAGCCTTCCACGTACTCCAGTCTGTGGGTAGGAAGAGTATTCCCAGATCTGGACTATGCCACCTCCAGAAAGTATGGGACCTACCAGCATTGTGCTTCCTTCTTCATGGTGGGAGGTGTGAGATGCAATAATTTATCCTTTAAATGTGTCCCCGGTGTCCCTTGAACCAGCAGACTTCTGCAACTGACAACTTCTTCAAACTTGAGGGTTTGTCTCCCATGATCTGAAGCCCACGTGCCCTTCCAGGGCCTTCAGTACACTGGCTGCATCTTGCTTATCCATCTGATATCTGATTGACATAAGGCATTGATACAGTGGACCAGGGTGCCATTCTGTAGGGTGTCCAGCAGGTCCAGCTCTCTTCAAACTATGTATCATAAATGACAGAGGGCACGAGAGTTAGCACCACCTGAGGGAAGACTAAATACATACTATTGCCTGCTCTAAGTGAATGCAAACAGTTTTTTTTTCTCCCCCTTTCAAGAGTGACGGAATAGAACACATTCACCAGAACAATGGCCACATATCCCCTGAAGGCTACATTCATCTGTTGTAGTAAGAATACCACAGCAGGCCCAGCAGCTGCAATCCGGGCTCCTTCTGATGGAGTTTGCAGTAGTGCGCTATCGTTATCCAGGGTCCAGTGGTTTCCACAGGGCCAGGCTGGTGAATTAAACAGAGATGGGCTCACATCACACCCGCGTCCTGTGAGTCCTTAAGGGCGACACTAACCTCTGGCATTCTTGGGATGCACCACTATCCTTCAGTTTTAGAGCCTTCAACTCAGCCTTCTGTTACAACATCCCTGACTTCACAGAACAAACAATGCAGTGGTTATGGCAGGTAGCAAGTGTGCCCATTCCAATCGTACACTTGGCAACTGTGGGAACAACCACCACCTAAGTCCACGGATACAGTGGACCCACTGTGGCTTGACCCACGCCAAGACTGAATTAATTATCTTGCACCTATCTGTCCCCACCCTAACAGGGAGTCTATGATGAGGCTTTAAATCTCTGCATATCAATTCAGACCTAAATAGTCATTGAAATGTTTGGTCCCTATCTTAATTCTTTATTAAGGTGTTAACAGATTACCCTAAAATTTAGTGACTTAAAACAGCAATAAACATGTATTATCTCTCAGCGTTTCTGTGGGTCTGGAATTTGAGGGTGACTGACCTTTGAGGTTATGGTAGAAGGTCTTTCATGAGGTCACAGTCAAGATGTAGGCTGGAGCTATAGCCAACTGAAAGCTTAATGGGAACCGGACGATCCAATTCCATGATGCATGGCTGTTGTCCATGGGCACTGTTGCCAGGAGGCCTCAGTTCCTTGCTACTTGAACCTCTCCAAAGGTTGGTTTGAGTGTCCTCATGAAATGGCAGATGGCTTCTCCCAAATGCAGTGACGTTTAAGAGCAAGGCAGAAGCCACAGTGTATTTATGCCTTCGCGTCAGAAGTCATACTCTGTCATTTGCACAATGTCCTAGTTGTCACAGGTCAGCCCCATTCAACCACACAGAGGCATGAAGAGTAGGAGGTGAGATACACCGGAACCCATCTTGGGAGCCAGCTACCGTGCCCCTTCCTCTTGCACGTGGTTACCCAAGCAAGTGGCCTTAGGTCCCTCTAGGGACGGATCGGGGGAGTCATTACTGTGCCTGTTTAATATAGTAAAGTCCTTTCTCCCAAAGCTCCAGACTTCTCCTCAATCAATGGGCTCCGGGTTAGAAAACTGGTTCAAGTTTAAAAACTGAGCAAAGGGTTATAATTAGTTTATTGGGCAGCTGCCCTCAGCTTCCTGAGCATCTGCCCTTGATTTCTTCTAGTTGTATAAATCAAATAATATCCTCACTCATTTGCCATCTGTCTTACCCCTAGGGACATCACACACTCTGTCTTCACCACTCCCTGTGGGTGGATCCTCCCTGACTGCCATTCGACTTTGACGCTCTCTCTCATAACGGTACCTGCCTGGCTTCTGGTGGTTGAGTGCTGCCCCCTGGCCTTTGTTATTTCAGTATCCTATCATATCAATTTATGTCAATAAACCAAATTCTTCTGTGGCATCTTCTACTACAGCCCTGGGAGAGCCACCCCTGAGCTTCTCGCTGGCTCCAGTGACCCTCTCACTCGTGCATTTCTTATTGCTTAGGACAGTGGAAGGCCCTCTGTGCCTTTGTGCGCAATAGAATCAACTGGTGAGGTTTCTAGCCTTTGTGTCTGTGAGTTCCAGATGCCCACTTCTCTGAGGACTTCTCTGTCTGCCATGGCAGTTCTGTCCTTCCTGCTTCAGTTAGCATACCAGTGCTTTTCCCAGCCTCTAAGAGCATTCCAGGAGTGTGTCTCTTCCATGGGTCTTGCCGGCATACTCAATTCTAAATCCCAGCAGGATGCTCCCAAATTGGTAAGTTCTCACTTATCCAACTTTGTTTCACTCTCCTTGATCCAGCACCTGAGAAGCCAGTTCGTTCCATCTTCTGCCAGCCCACACTGGGTAAAGCCTCCAGCTCCTTCAACATAGGGTTGCCACATTGTGACTTAACTCTACCTGTTGGCCTCGTGGCCAGGAAGGGGGGTAGGCTTAGGGTCTCCAGATCATCTCCAAGGAAAAGGAAAGGGCTGCCCTTAACAGGGAGATGAGACTACAACAGTGCTGTAGTTTGGGATGTTTGACTTTTCCAAACCTCAAGTTGAAAGTTGATCTACAATGTTAATGGGAGGTGTTTGGGCCATGGGGGCAGATCACTTATGAATAGATTCCTGCCCTCTCTGGGCTAGGAAGAAGTGATTGAGTTCTTGCTCTGTTACTTCCTGTGAAAGCTGGTTGTTACAAAGAGCCTGGCACCTCCTCCAGCCCTTTTCCTTCCTCCCTCGCCGTGTGACCTCTGCACACGCTGGTCCCCCCTTCACCTTCCACCATGAATGGAAGCAGCCTGAGGCTTCACCAAAAGCAGATGCTGCTGCCATGCTTTTGTACAGCGTTAGTCAACACATACTAAATATTACTGTAAAATAAATAATAAAATGAATTACAATGGCTAAAATGCACACAGTAAAATATGCTAAAGATGTAAACATCAATAGACCTATACCCATTCATTGCAGTTAAAATTTACAAAAATTATCCCAGCATGAGCCAAATAGATCCCTTTTCTGGTTTTTTTTTTTGAGATAGAGTTCCGCTCTTGTTACCCAGGCTGGAGTGCAATGGCGCGATCTCGGCTCACCGCAACCTCCACCTCCTGGGTTCAGGCAATTCTCCTGCCGCAGCCTCCTGAGTAGCTGGGATTACAGGCACGCACCACCATGCCCAGCTAATTTTTTGTATTTTTAGAAGAGATCGGGTTTCACCTTGTTGACCAGGATGGTCTTGATCTCTTGACCTTGTGATCCAACCGCCTCAGCCTCCCAAAGTACTGGGATTACAGGCTTGAGCCGCCGCGCCTGGCCTGATCTCTTTTCTTTATCAATTACCCAGCCTCAGATATTTCTTTTCAGCAACACATAGACGAAGACAAATCATGAAGAGAAATGAGTGCTCCTGGGGCAACGTAAACATGAAAAGTAAAAGAAGCGTGAAAACCAAATGCTCTTTTTAGATCAAAACCTAATATCCAAAATAGAAACCAATCTCGAAAGAAAATGAATACGTTTACGCTTATACAAACAGAAATCTAGATGCGTAATAGAAAATTCAGGGTCCAGACTTGTTCTAAAAAATGTAGTAAAAGATTTTAATGAGTTCTACCTTAATAAAGTCAAAATTCTAACTTTTTGAACTAAAAATAGAACTACCATTTCATTCAGCAATCCCACCACTGGGTATCTACCCAGAGGAAAATAAGTCATTATAAGAAAAAAAATACTTGCACACAGGTTTATAGCAACACAATTTGCAATTGCATAAATGTGGAACCAGCCCAAATGCCCATTGATCAATGAGTGGATAAAGAAACTGTGGTATACGTATGTATTACAGAATACTAGTCAGGCATAAAAAGATTAGAATTAATGGAATTCACAGCAAGCTGGATGGGACTGGAGACTATTTTTCTTTTTTTTGAGATGGAGTTTCACTCTGGTTGCCCAGGCTGGAGTGCAATGGTGCAATCTCGGCTCACTGCAACCTCCACCTCTCAGGTTCAAGCAATTCTCCTGCCTCAGCCTCCGGAGTAGCTGGGATTACAGGTATGCACCACCACACCTGAGGCTAATTTTGTATTTTAGTAGAGGCAGGTCTTCTCCATGTTGGTCAGGCTGATCTCCAACTCCCGACCTCAGGTGATTTGCCTGCTTCTGCCTCCCAAAGTGCTGGGATTACAGGCGTGAGCCAACTGCGCCCAGCCTCCTGGAGACTATTACACTAAGTGAAGTCACTCAGGAGTGGAAAACCAAACACCGTATGTTCTCACTCATAAGTGGGAGCTAAGCTATGAGGACGCAAAGGCATAAGATGATACAGTGGACTTTGGGGACTTGGGGAAAGGGTGGGAAGCGGTGAGGGATAAAAGACTACAAATTGGGTTCAATGTATATTGTTCAAGTGATGGGTGCAGCAAAATCTCACAGATCACCACTAAAGAACTTACGTAGCCAAATACCACCTGTTCCCCCAAAACCTATGGAAATGAAGAAAAAATAAATTTCAAAAATTCTAGCTTTGTAGTGATACAGTACACAGCACAAAAGAAAACAGGTGTAAAATTCAAGCTTTGGGCTGGGCATGCTGACTCACACCTGTAATCTCAGCACTTTGGGAGGCCAAGGTGGGCGGATCACTTGAGGGCCAGAGTTTGAGACCAACCTGGCCAATATGGTGAAAACCCATCTCTACTAAAAATACAAAAATTAGCCAGGAGTGGTGGTGCATGCTTGTAATCCCAGCTACTCGGGAGGCTGAGGCGAGATAATTGTTTGAAACTGGGAGGCAGAGGTTGCAGTGAGCAGAGATCGCACCACTGTGCTCCAGCCTGGGTGACACAGCGAGACTCTGTCTCAAAATATAAAAATAAAAATTCAAGCTTTGGTGACTTGGTGACTGACCAATGGTGTGCGTTCATTTCCAAAAAAAGTGCTGAAGACTGGCAAGGAAGAAAAATTCAGGAACCACGGTGAAAACAACATGGAATACTTCCATGAAGTATGATAAGAGAAATCATTGCACTTTTTGTCAGTTAATCCTCAGGGGAAAAAAATGTGGAACAAAGGTATCATTTGTGAATTGATAGTAAATATTTCTATGTATTCATGCAATGAGCCTCTGGGCTTCCTGAAATTTTAAATAAGAACTCAAATATCCCATAAATATTTTTTACCATTTCTATAAACTCTAAGAAAAATCAGACAATTTGGTGGACTTGAGCCTTTGTGTGGGGCCTATGGAAACATCTGGAATTCTTCACAGATGGCAAGAGAAAGACTGAGATGCAGTGTCTCAGATGAGATGAGACTTATGACATCTCATGGCATCATGAGTGTTCAGATGGGTTATAAATATAACCCTTCATCGACAGGAATCAACTTCCTTCCCAAGGGACTTCTGAGCCCCTTAAGAATAACAGGAAACAATAAAGACACTTCTAAGTGTCCAGTGTTTTCTTTCAGGTCCCAGGAATTCTGTTGACCTAACCCAGCCAGGACCACTGTGTTGCAAGTGCATAATCCTTGAATAAGTCAAGCCACCAAAGTCCCAGCTGATCTAAAGTACCGCTATGTTGGTATAACAGAAATTTCCCTGGCCTAACAATCAATCAATCAATCAATTCGTCAAATAGCTGTGGCCAGGTCCAGTGGCTTACACCTATAATCCCAGCACTTTGGGAGGCTGAAGCAGGCGGATCACCTGAGGTCAGGGGTTCAATACCAGCCTGGCCAACATTGCGAAACCCACCTCTACTAAAAATATCAAAATTAGCCAGGCATGAGGGCAGATGCCTGTAATCCCAGCTACTTGGGAGGCTGAGACAGGAGAATTGCTTGAACCCAGGAGGTGGAGGCTGCAATGAGCCAAGATCATGCCACTGCACTCCAGCCTGGGTGAGTGCAATGCAAGACACGGTCTCAAAAAAAAAAAAAAAAAAAAAAAATCCTGCCCAAATCTGTTGAGTGAACTTACCTAAACTAATATTATATCTGAAAAATTGAAGTTCAGTTTCTGTGAAAAGAATCTTAAAAGGTTGTTTCTTATTTTAAAACTTATTTTACAATCTCTTCATGTGCAAATGTTCATATTCTTCCCAGAACCCAGTGAAACAGCAAGCAAAAAATACCGCGATTCCTATGATGCGGTGGGGGAAAGAAGGAAGCAACGTTTGAGCCTATAATCACATCTCCTAGCAGGTGAAATTGTGTCTAGAACACAATTCAAACTATTGCAAGGAATTCCTCATAACGCCAGTGCGCACTTCACAGACACAGAAAGAAGACACAGTAAAAGGGCAAGAAGTTAGAAAGACATAGTAGGAAACCTCTGCTGAACAGAGATCTTGTAAGAATTCATTAGAGGCAGGTGCCAGTAACAGTGATAATGTCACTACAGGCTGTCAACCTGATGCTGCTATGATACTGCCGGAGGAAACAACTATAAATCATTTTATTTTCAATCTAACAACCTGGAGCCTTTATTCTTTTATTCCACTATCATTTGCTCTAAAGAAGATACATGTATACACACACACACACACACACACACACACACACACATATCTTACGTATCTTTATATATAGCTTATTTATATATACATATCATCTTCTTTCATGTCTCTCTATATATACATATCTGAACTAATACATATATGGGGGGAGAGGTTTTACAAATCATCTTCCTGTTATTGTTAAAGTGGGTTTTTTCCTTCTGTTTAGATCCCATTAAGAGTGAACATGATTGCTATGTTGAAGTGGTTTGACATCACATTGGCAGCCAGACTAAATATTAGTTACTTGGCCAGGCACAATGTCTCATGCCTATACTCCCAGCACTTTGGGAGGCCAAGACAGGAGGATCACTTGAGCCCAGGAGATACATATATATAGAGATGGGTTACAAGTCATCTTCCCAATACTGTTGAAGTGGTTTGACATCACACTGGCCAGATTAAATATTAGATACTTGGTCGGGTGTAGTGTCTCATGCCCGTAGTCCTGGCACTTTGGGAGACCGAAACAGGAGGATCACTTGGGCCCAGGAGTTCCAGATGAGCCTGGATAACATGGCAAAACCCTGTCTCTACAAAAAACACAAATAGTTAGGGGTGGTGGCACATGCCTGTAATCCGAGCTACTCAGGAGGCCGAGGTGGGAGGATCACTTGAGCCCAGGAGGCCGAGGTTGCAGCTAGCCATGATTGCACCACTGTGCTCCAGGTCAGGTTACAGAGCAAGATCCTTTCTCAAAAAATAAAATAAAATAAGTAAAAATAAATAAATAAATATGAGATACCATAAAGCCAAACATAGAATGTGCAACTTTAAAGCAAGTAGAACTTCATATATGAATTTAGTGGGAGCTCAATTATACAAAGATCATAAATTTTAAATACGGTTATTTTATAGTGTAGTACAGTGTAGTATAATGTTTCTTTACTATAAAAATTAGAGTCTGCGTTCATACCATACCCACAATTAATATAACTAAAGTTGTGAAAAATGAAAAAGATAGGCCGGTCCCTACCAAGATTAAAACTCATAGAACACTATCATGTGAGAGATTCGAAGCCCCGTGTCGCCATCATGCAATAAAACCTGAATTTTCTCTTTGTGTCTATCTAGGCTCCAGATCTTTGTTCAAGCCAGTCTGCAAGTCACGGGAAATGTGTTATAGTCACGACTCTCAAGGTGCAATTTTCTTTGCGCCTAAGAACTAAAATGAATAGGTTTGCAGTGGAATTCAGTTACTAGGGACGTATTTCATTTTCAAACCTGAACATTTTTGCAAAGATGTGATATTTTTAGAAAGCCTCCTGATATTTCCTTTCAGAAGCACTACTGATTTGATTGAAATACCAACTGTAACAGCAAAAACCATAGAAGTAAATATTCAGAATGAAGTGGATACCCTTATGTTTGATTGTTTTTATGTTTTTTTACTGAAATGTGTGTTTAGATAACTTTATTGTTTTTAAAGAAAATACATCTAATTTAAAACATGATAAAAGGATTTTGTTGGATGTTCAGTTTTTGTTCTTCCAAAATGAGAAAATTATGTGAATATATATCAACAATCTTGGAAATGCACCTACTTTTTGACCCAGCAAGTTTACTTCTTGGAATTTATCCTTAAAAGAATTCCTAGAGGCTGATTATGGTGATTCATGCCTGTAAACCCAGCACTTTGGGAGGCTGAGACAGGAGGATCGCTTCAGGCCAGAAGTTTGAGACAAACCTTAGCAACATAGCGAGATCCCATCTCTACAAAAAAATTTTAAAAATTACCTGGTTGTGGTGGTACATTCGTGTAGTCCCAGCTACTAGAGGCTGAGGCAGGAAGATTGCTTGAACCCAGAAGTTTGAGGCTGCAGTGAGCTGTGATTGCAGCATTGTACTCCAGCCTTAGGGACAGAATGAGATCCTGTCTCTAATAAAATAAAACTTAAATTTAAAAAACACAGTAAGTATATAAAACCCAGCAGATCCAGCTGTTTTTTAGATTCTGTCTCAAAAAAAAATTCCTAGAAAAGTGTCCAGAGATGTTCACATAAATATATTTACTGCTGTATGTAATTAGGATATTTTATAAAATACTGGAAGAAATCCACTTGTCTAACACTAGGGGAATTAAATAAGTAAAATGTGATATCTTCAAAAATCATGCAACTACAGCCATTCCACAATTACACAGCAATACCACAATTATTATGGTGTGGAAGAGTATCTGTGGGCATGAGAAAGTTATAATACTAAGTAGAACCCTACTATAATGTTAAAGGTACTTATAGAAATATTCTTTGAGTAAAAAGAATATAAGCATATTAAGTCCTAGCATTGAAAAAATAGTAGAAGCATGTTCTAAAAGTGATTATCCCTAGGTGGTAGAATAAGTGTAATATTTATTTCGCTGGGCTTGGGCTTTTCTGTTTATGCAATCAACAGACATTTGTTGAATAACTTTTATGTGCTAGGAACTATACTATGTGGTAAGCATGTAAGATGGTTGCAGAGCATGGCCTAAAATTTTTGGACATTCAATTGAGAGATCTGTGTCCCCCTCCTGTTGAATCTGGGCTGATGACTGCTTGAACCAGTAGAGTGTGACAGAAGTGAAGCAATGTGACTTTTGAAACTAGACCATAAAAGATCAAGCCCCTCCCACCTGTCTTTCTTGGGATACTCACTGTCTGAAGGCTCCCTTTGGGAAGTTCTCTCTCCAAACCCAGTCACCATGCTGGGACGCACCCAAGTCACGTGGGAGTCCACACACAATGCTCCCATTAATTGTCTCAGTTCAGCCCATTTTTCATCCATCCCAGCCCAGGCACCAGAAGTATCCATAAAGAAGCCAGTTTAGGGGTGGTTCCTGCAGCCCCCACTCTCTTAGCCCCCAGACTAAAGTCTTGCCAACAAAGGCCAAGACATCATGGAGTAGAGAACAACCATCTCCACGGTGCCCTTTTTAAATCTATACTCACAGAATGCGTGAGCATAATAAAACAACTGTTCAACAGCTGTGTCGCTAAGTTTGGGATGCATTCTTACACAGCAAAGATAAGCAGAACAGCACGTCGTAGTGAATAATACACTGGTAACAAGGCCGAGAGCTAAAGTTACCAACCTATAACTGCAGCTATCTGTACACTGCTCAGATAACTGTACCTGTAACTAACAAGCAAGATACCTACAAGTGATGTTATGAAGAAAATAAAGAAGATGATGTGGATTTGTCTGTTGCATTTATCACTAACTGCTGCTCTATGTAATCTATTTTACTGATTTATCTTGCCTATTTTTTTTTTTTTTTTTTTTGTTAATCAACGAGAGCTTGTAACATTGCTCAGGTTGGCCTTGAACTCATGGCCTCACCTCCTCAAGTGCCAGAACATCTGGCCGGAGCCACTGCGGCCCCTATCTTGCCTATTGTTTAAATTAGAGTTCTCCAGAGAAACAAAACCAATAGGAGATACATACACACACACACACACACACACACCATAATATATATACTATATATAATACAATATATATTATGGTGTGTGTGTATATATATACACACATAATAGGTATATATATACACATAATAGGTATATATACACACACAGGAGGTATATATACAGGAGGCTTATAGATCAAGGTGTTTTATACATATATATATATACACACACAGAGAAGGCATATAGATTAAGGTGTAATATATATACACATATACACACACAGGAGATCAAGGTGTTATATATGTATACACACAGAGAAGGTATATAGATTAAGGTGTAATATGTATACACACACAGGACGTATAGGGATCAAGGTTTATATATATATGAGTGTATACACAGGAGGTATATAGAGCTATATAAATATAGATCAATATATATAGATCAAGGTGTTTATATATATATATATATATACACAGGAGGTATACAGATCAAGGTATTTTATATATATATATATATATATATGGTATATAGATCAAAGTGCAAGCAGATTCAGTATATGGTAAAGGAGCCCCCATCTATGAACTAGAGACCCCTTTGCTCATTCATAGATGATGCCTTCTCACTGTGTCTTCACAACTCAACTTAGCTCAAGGTAAGAGGATTAGGCTGCCTTCAGCCATAACCCTTTCCCAAAGCTTCTGCAAAACCTCCCGGCGTTTTGCATCTTTCCTGTAATTTTTCCCACCACGCTGACCAATGTCCTACAGCTTTTGCTCTGCCATGTGAAGACATTGCAGAACCTTGAGACAGCCCTCATTAAGTCTACTCTCTACCCCACCTTGTGTGCCTTTTTCTTCTACTTCAGTAATTGCTAGAGCTACAAACATATCCTATCTTTATCACACATATTTGATCCCACAGCTCACTGCCTGGCCCACTGGCTTAGGGCAATGATCAAGCAGACCTACAAGTTATGACATCACTGCTTGACCAAGCCACTCAATTGCATCAATTTTTCCACCAAAATTGGAGAAACTTGACTAAACAATTTCAACTTACCCAAAGACTAGACAGACAATTTATCCTGCAGTGCCCAGATTGCCAGCTCACAGGCACATCTTTCCACAGGTATTAACCCTAGAGGACTCGAACCTAATCAGTTATAGCAAACAGATATTACACATGTCCTCGAATTCGGAAAACTAAGATACGTACATGCATCTGTTGATACCAGTTCTCACCTAATTAGTGCACATACTCTTCCTGGAGAGTTCACCCAATATGTTATTAAACATCTTTTTTAACTTTTGCATTTATGGAGTGGTCTACAAAAATTAAAACTGATAATGGTCCAGCTTATGCCAGCTCAACATTTCAACAATTTTTTCACGTATGGAACGTCCAACATTCCACACAACCCCCAAGGACAGGCCATAGTAGAGTGTGCCCACTCCACACTTAAAAATATACTCAGAAAACAAAAAGGGAGAGTATGGGTAAGGATCCTGCAACAATACTACCACAAAACTGATTTACCTTTCATTTCTTAAATTTAGATGATAAATTTCAATCAGTCATAGAAAAGCATTTTGCAAAAATTTCCCAAGACATAAAACCCACAGTTTTATGGAAAGATGTAAATAGTAATGTACAGTGCGGTTCAAATGATTTGCTAACATGGGGAAGAGGATATGCTGTGTTCACACCCTCTCAGGCCTTCTTTGGATTCCAGCATGATGCACCAAACCCTACCATGGCGTGGTTAGGACCCAACCCAGTACCGGAAATGAAGGAAATGACCCTGCAGGACCCACAGCCCCAGATGATGTGGCCTCCTCGGATGACACAGCCCCAAATATCACCTGTGGGATGCTGAAGAAGATGACTCAGGAGGCTGAGTGAATCCTGCTCTGGACACAAACACCATTCACTCCAGATAATTTGTTTCTTGCTATGCTCTTTGTTGAACATTGCAACTCTTGAGGATATTGATCCTTTTTATGCTCTCGCTTTCCCTGCCACCCATTCCTGCTACACTCTATTGGGCTCATCTCTTAGATCCACCTTTTTTCCACCCTGCTACCTGGGAGGACACACCCTTCCCAGCCTCTTATAATGTAACTGCTTAGCTAGGAGGGACTGACTTATCCCCAGTGGGGTCCCTCATTAGTGGCACACATTAGACTAGGGTGCCAGGTAACACTACGTATCTCTCCACTATCCTCCCACTGTGTGTAAGTTATAAAAGTTCTAACCCTTACTGTATATCCACCCAAACACAATTATGGCTACATGATGGTTGCAGGTAGCCTCAAACCGGGCAACACAACCAATGCCACTTTTCCCAGCATTCCTCTCTGTGCTAAAGAATGAAGCTGAGAAAGTAATGGATTCCACTTTGACTGGAAGGTCTGTCATGGGGGACAAGCCCGTAGCCTCCAGTTAGGCAATTATAACATCTTAGACTGGAACCCCCACAACCATTTGGAGGGAGACCATCCTGAGGTCCGTGTTCATTGTGGCATCAATCACAGTTTCATAGCCACGTTCCTCTCCCCTATGATTTTGGCCAATGGGGGATGGGGTATCCCAGACCCTAAGTAGAGTCCATGACACTCCATGACACTTTATGGCTCCTGGGACATCTTAGCACCTCATTAACACCTGGCATGGGACACATGATAATTCCAGTAACAATCATACGATGACTTTTATTCATAATCACAGAGATCAGGGCCTAAATTGCACTGATGTTTTCCTTATGGGAACCAATGTTTCCATTACACCCCAAAACTCCACGTTTGTGACCCAAGTGCAGGGACAGACTTGGTTTGCTTCATATATCTGATTTAAATTACAATATATCTGATTTAAATATTGCTAGCGTCATGGTACTAAGGAGACAATCTGAGGCATTCCTTCCAGTCAATTTGGCACGCCATTGGCAAGGTTCCTCCTCTTGACACCTTAGAACGTGCCCTGACTCAGGTCAGACACAGGATTCATAGGTAAATTTACAGCCTTTATATTCTCAGCCATAGTCATCTCAGCAACTGCTTGTGTTGCTGTGCCTCTATTACCGAATCAAGACAAACCGCTACCTTTGTAGATAACTTGGCCAGAATTGTGTCTAATGAACTTCTCCTACAGCAAGGTATAGATCAAAAGATTCTTGCACGTCTACAAGCCCTTGAGGTTGCCTTGGAAACGTAGTGGGGCAACAAGCTGCACTGGCATTCTGACAGCAATTAAACTGCCACTGGGAGCATAAACATATCTGTGTCACCTCTCTGCCTTGGCATCAATCAATATAGTTGGGATGAGGTGGAACAACACCTCTGGGGAACCTTTCATGATAATTTAACAGCAGACGTAAAGCAACCTAAAACTAAAATTCTAGAATTCCCTAAACACCATAGATCTACATGCCCAACAAACAGCCATATGGAAGGATATTCGAGAATATTTCTCCCAGATAGACCCCTACTCCTAGGGGGTACCTCTGTGATTGGAAAAGAATGTTACTGATGATACTCATGTTTGTCTTAAGTTATTTACTAATTCTAGGATGCAAAGCTGGAGCATGAGTTTACCACTACACCTGACAAAACTGTTTCTGCACACATCTGTACTCTTCAACCAACACAACCTGATGCCAAAAAAAAAAACAAAACCAGAAAAGGAGGAGATGTAGGAGATCAGTCAGGGTGGTGGGAAAAATTATAGGAAAGACGCAAACTTTCTTGGAAGGCCGGGAGGTTTTGCAAAAGCTTCGGGAAAGGGTTATGGCTGAAGGCAGCCTAATCCTCTTACCTTGAGCTAATGGCAGAGGACAGATAACAAGGGAGTGCAAAGGAATTTACCTAGAAAAGTTCATTTACCTATTTCTCCAGAAACCAGCCTTTGATCATCCATGTGCAGGACTGCTCCCGACTTGGGGGGTCAACTGAGTTAATTACCCACAAATCCTATTTGCTCCAAGCCTTTGCCATTAAATCTGTAATAAATAAATGTGAGCATATCCCGCTTATTGGGGCCACACTTTCTCATCAGCTGTGCTAAGCCATATGGTCCCCTAGCCCCACTGACAGGCAAAATACCTGTGTCTGCGAACTCCTTTCATCCATCACTCAGCCAGAGTCTGTGGGACAGACTCAGCAAAAGGTATGCATATATATACCTCCCATTGGGATATATATATATGGAAGGTGGGCAATACAGCAAAAGTACTGGATACAAATTACAGAGCAATCAATGAGGGATGATGGTGAAGAGACAGCAGCAGCCACACCTTCGTAGCATTGCAACCTCCTGTTGGTATATGTATGTGTGTGTGTATATATATATATATATATATATATATATATATATATATATATATATATAAAATACCACCTATTGGTTTTTTTCCTCTGGAGAACTCTGATTAAACCAATAAAGATAAATAAGTAATATAGATATATTTACACTCATGTACACATGGAAAGAGATATACATGTATGTGTATGCATATACATGCATATGTGAATGTACATGTATGTATACATGCATAACATTCATGTATACATACATGCATGTGCATGTATATGTACACATGTATGTGTGCATGCATTAAATACATGCATGCATATATGCATTTATATACTTGCATATGCATGCATGTATATGCGTGTTTGTATACCTAGAGAGATTTATTTTAAGGAATTGGTTCACATGATTGTGGAGGCCTGGCAGATCTGAAATCTGCAGGGCAGTCTGGTAGGCTCAAGACCCAGGGAAGAGTGGATGTTGCAGATTCAAGTGTGAAAGTAGGGGGAGGCAGAATTTCTTCTTCCTCAGGGGACCTCAGTCTTTTCTCTTAAAGCCTTCAGCTGATTGGATGAAGCCGCCCGCATTGTGGAGAGGAATCAGCTTTGCTCAGAGTCTACTGGCTAAAAATACCTGTCCAGCAATGTCTGATATTTGATCAAACATCAGGGCATCATAGCTTAATCGAGTTGATACACAAAGTTAACATATCATATCTACTGTTTGAGACTTTGAAAGTAACCTCCATGAGGGCAGGAATTCTTGTCTATTTGATTCACTGTCCTAGCACATAGACCACTGCCTTGCACACAGTAGGCATTCCATTAACTATTTATGGAATCACTTCATAAGTATAAGAATTGACTATGAAAGTCACTTTATATGGATAGTCAGAGAAGACCTCTCAGAGGAGCAATATTCAAACTGAGACACAAAGACTGAGAATGAGCATGGCATGTGCAGAGTTTGGGGAAAAACATTCAACACAAACAGACCCAAAGCTGCTGCAGTGCAGAGGTGAGAATGAGCATGTCCACAGAAGGAAGGAGGTCAGCACAGCAAGAGTGCTGGATACAACATACAGAGCAATCAATGAGGGATGATGGTGAAGAGACAGCAGCAGCCAGGTCTTTAAAGCCAGCATTGCAGTCAGGACCTCTTTGCACAATTAGAGACAGGCACCCTTTCCTCAGAGCAGAGCTCACTCCATGGCAGGACACAAGACCAGAATCAAGTTGGATGTCAGCCCCTTGGCCACCTGGGCAATGAACCTTGGAAAAACACAGGTGGCTCAATTTACCCAGTGATGCAAGTCTGACTCATTGGAAAAGGACAGAAGGAGGAAGACCCTAAAAAGGCTCCTGCACAAACAAGTGATAAAGGCTCCTTGGGCAAGGGTCATGGCAGCAGCATGGAGATGTGGACTAATGGTGCCTGACGACAGATTCAATATGAGGGATAAAGAAAAGGGGAGGCAGGAGTGCTTTCATCTGAGTTGCTATAACAAAAATACCATAGACTGAGTGGCTTAAACAACAAATATTTATTTCTCACAGTTCTGGACACTACAAAGTCCAAGATCAAGGGGCAAGCAGATTCAGTATCTGGTAAAGAACTCCCTGTCTATGAACCAGAGGCCCCCTTGCCTGTGGATAGATGGTGGCTTCTCACTGTATCTTCACATGGCAGAACAAAAGCTCTGTGACCTCTGTATTAGTACGTTCTCACACTGCTAATAGAGACATACCCAAGACTGGGCAATTTATAAGGGAAAGAGAGGTTTAATGAACTCACAGTTCTACGTGGCTGTGGAGGCCTCACAATCATGGTGGAAGGTGAAGGAGGAGCAGAGACATGTCTTACATGGTGGCAGACAAGAGACATGCCAAGAAAAAGAGGGAAAAGCCCCTTATAAGGCTATCAGACTTCATGTGAACTCACTTACAATCACAAGAACAGCATCATGGGAGTAGCTGCCCCCATGATTCCATCACCTCCCACTGGATCCTTCCCACAGCACATGCGGATTATGAGAACTACGATTCAAGATGGGATTTGGGTGAGCACACAGTCAGACCATAGCTACCTCCTTTATAAGGGCACTAATTGCTTCCATGACCTAATCACTCTCCAAAGGCCCCACCTCCTAATACCATCACATTAGGGGCTAGGATTTCAACATGGGAATTTTGAGGAGACAAACAGTCCATAGCAGAGAGTAAGAGGGAAATCATTATCAGTAACTCCAAGTTGGAGGCTCAACAGCTGGGTGCATGATGTGCCATGACTGAGATAGGCCAGTCTGAAGGAGGAGGGTATACCAGACGGAGGCTGGCTTGGGGTCGTGGAGGGGGAGGAAGATTAGGATCTCGGTTAGACACCAGGTGGACATAGTAAATAGGCTGTGGACATACAAGCCTGGAATTTAGAAGAGAATACAAGCTGAAGATATACATTCCAGAGTCTGAAGCATATATTAATAGATGGATTTGAAGCCCTGGCCCAAGATGGGACTACCTAGGGATAAGGAATAGAACAGAGAAATGAAGGACACTCAGGATATCCCCTGCAATTTTTCTGTGCTATGCCTCTAATTTCCACATTTTCTTCAATAATCATATTACTGTCATTCAAACATGTACCCCAAAACTTGATCCCCAGAGTGGAGGTGTTGGGACGTGGACCTTTAAGAGGTGTTCAGGCTCTACCCTCATGAACGGATTAATGCCATTTTCACAGGGATAGGTTCCTTATGAAAGGACAAAGTTCAGCCCCTTCATCTCTCTCCATCTCTATCTCTACCTCTAGCCCTTTCTTTGCAATTTCTCCTTGTGTCATGGGGTAACACAGTACAAAGACCCTCACCAGATATGGCCCCTGATCTTGGGCTTCCCAGCCTTCAGAACTGTGAAAAAATACATTTCTGTTCTTTATAAAATATCTGGTCTCAGGCCTTTTGTTGCAGCAGCACAAAATGGACAAAACCACTTATATTAAGGCTTGCATTAGGAGAAAAATGAAGAAATATCATATTCTGAAAGATGAGAGGGCATCACATTGAGGTTCCTTTTCATTGGAAACAGATGGTGCATTTGGAAGAGAAAATTGAAGATGATGCAATGAAGGGAGGATTCTGAATAAGAGCGTGGGCAGAGCTGAGGGAACAGATATGAGAGGGGAGGTCCTCTGAGGGTAGCAAAAGCGGGGAGCACATCTCACCCCGGGACGTGAAGGAGCATAGGAGGGAGGGTGTCTAAGTCCAGATATGCTGTGATCGAAGACAGAGAACTACAGCAATTCCACAAACAGTCTCAGCAGGGAGGCAGCCAGGCAAGCCAAGCTCTCTCCACTCTCCTCGTCCACATGCAGCTCTGACTGCGGCCTTGCAATGGCCAAACCCAAGGAGAACCCAGGGGGCAAGGAGAGAGGTGAGAGAGACTCAAGATTCACCAATAACTCTAAGGCTAATCCTCCTCTAACCTCAATCTTAATTACTGTATGCACCTTATATTATTGATAAGTAAAGGGTCAAAAAACCAATTTTTTTTTTGAGATGGAATCTCACTCTGTCACCCAAGCTGGAGTGCAGTGGCATGATCTTGGCTCACTGCAACCTCCGCCTCCAGCGCTCAAGCAATTCTCCTGCTTCAGCCTCCTGAGTAGCTGGGACTACAGGCACGTGCCACCACACCCAGCTCATTTTTTATATTTTTAGTAGAGATGGGGTTTCATCTTTTGACCAGGCTAGTCTTGAACTCCTGACCTCAGGTGATCTGCCCGCCTCGACCTCCTAAAGTGCTGGGATTACAAGCGTGAGCCACCATGCCAGGCCCAAAAAAACCTATCTTGAGACATCCCTTTTTCAATCCTTTAGATGCTTCCACATGGAATGTGAGACTTGGCATCTGCACTCTTGGGCAGTTAGCAAAAATAAGTTAAAACAGCTTCATTATCACTTCCTGTCATGCCTTCTATATGGGAATCTAATATTTGACAACAGTGGACATTTAAATCAGAAGGGAAAAGACCAGCCATTCAATAAGCAATGATGCGACATGTGTTTATCAACTGAATGGAAAAAATGAGTTAACCCCTACTTCATGCCAATAATACAAATAAATTCCATCAGGATTAAAGCCCAAAAACATTTTTAAAGCATTAGCTAGAAAATAGAGGATAACGTGTTTATCCTCAGCTTTCATAAGAGACAAAAAGCAAAAACCATACCAAAAAAAGAATAAATCTGTTCATCTGTAGTAACTGTGAGAACATGCCTGAAGACCTCCAACTACAGGGAGCATCATTGTCCAAGGGCTCGGCTGCTGGACTCTGAAATCCATCACCAGGTGGCACTGAGGCCATGTTTCCTATGGGATTACAAGGCACAGTGGGGATGTACTAAGGTAGACCACACTCGGTTTCATGGCTGTGAGAGCCATACACTCACTCAGGGCCCTGAACTCAGAAGGACCCTGTGCTCAGTTTAGCACTCGGCTATTTTGTCTTGAAATTCTCTCTCTCTTTTTAGTTTTTTTGTTTTGTTTTTGTTCTTGTTTTTGAGACAGGGCTTCACTCCATCACTCAAGATCACGGCTCACTGTAGCCTTGACTTCCTGGGCTCAGGCGATCCTCCCACTTCAACCTCCTGAGTAACTGAGATTACAGGAGCATGCCACCATGTCTGGCTAATTTTTTTTTTTTAATTTTTCGTAGAGATGGGATTTCACCATATTGCCTAGGCTGGTCTCAAACTCCTAGTCTCAAGCAATCTGCCTACCTTGGCCTCCCAAAGTGCTGGGATTATGGACATGAGCCACTGGTCCCAGCCCCAAATTCTTAATATATTTTTAACAAGGAGTCCTGCATACTCATTTTGCACTGGACCCTCAAATTATGCAGCTAATCCTTCCTGGAGACAGGACTCCTCTGATAGCCAACGTCAGCTCAAGGACCACATGGCATCCTTGTGGAACCTTCTTTAAACTTCCTATCAGTAGAGGACACTTCCCCTCACCCTTCCTTCCCTTCATCTCTCAAGGACTAAGGGTGAGAGGTATCCCCTTCCCATTTTCTCATAGGCATTTGCCCTAATAAAATTCCCACACACTTAATCCAATTTTAACCTCTGTTTCTTGGAGGATCTAGAAGCTTAAGCGATAACTAAAGAGGTCAGACAATGCAGGTGGAAAGACAAGAATTTCTGGCCTCCTCACCTGTTGCCTGATGGACCAAGAGAATAAGGTCTGGGTTGGTATGTGGGGCAGGGATAACCCGTTACAAGGAATAGCTCTAATGTGACAGATTTCACCAGTGGTGTGACCTGGCCAAATACCCAGTGGCAGAGAAGCTTGTGGTAGGTGCAATGATGTGGGCTTTGAAGAATCTGGGGGAACAAAGCCTAAAAGACAACAGCATGGGTTGAGTAATGCGAAATCACGCTGACATCCTCCAGAAAGATGATGAGAGACTGAGGATTGATTACCAGCAGTAAATGGCCAAGGATGAGAGCCAGAGGACCTGGTAGGGGCAGCCCACGAAGAGGCCCTATCAGCTGCAAGGGAAGAACTGACACAGGCCAGCCGCAGGCTAAAGAGGCAATTCTGTTGCAGGTAGCTCTGGAGATGTTTAAAAGTTCAGCCAAGGCAAGTGTGGCAGGCAATGGGCAAGGCCCTGATGAGGCAAACCTGGATGGATGCAACCCGGTCTGTAGAATAAAGCCAAACAAAAGCAAGGAGAAAGAGAACAGGTCCTGGTCATATTGCTTGAGCTCCTGGATCCAGTCAGACCTGAAGGCAAAATTCATCTCTGGACTTTTCAACTTTGAGAACTAGAATGATTTCCTTTTGCAAGGACAACTATGAGTTGAGATTTTTGTCACTTTCATGGCAGAGTCCAACCACAGCTTTCCCTTGGATACCGTTTTACACAGAGAAGCATCTTCCCCTTATGAAATCCAGCCACAACAAACATTCTACATGCCTTCTTTCATGTTTTTGCAGAAAAGGGGGAAATCGTGGACTTACACAGAGCATGATTCCATAAGTTTGGTCTTGTTTCAATTGAGAAAATCCTCATGGCAGCCTGGAATCCACTTCATTCTTTCATACTCTGCAGCCTGCTTTGAGGCTTCCTGTTGGCGGACAATTTATTTTACATAAGATGGCTCCAGATTACTTTTTAAGCCCCATCTTATACAATCTGGCTCTTGAACTAAGCTCTTCAACTCCCAGGGGGCTTACAGCCTGGCTTTCTGCTGATGTGAATTTCTTCTTAATTCTTAGAAGTTCCAGACCTTCTTTCTTCTAATATTTTACAACACATTTTGAGAAGGCGAGATAGATGTGGGGCTGGGGACTGGATGTGGTTTCCTTACCCAGTTGGTGGGGAATGTTGAAGGCCAATTGTGACTTAGTTGTGACAATAAAATTCTTGAGATTATTTTCAGCTCATTTCCACTCTTCTCGTAACACAAAAAGCACAACATCTCAGGGACTTCTACTCAGAAAAAGCTGGTTTACAGGGTAGGGGGCTGCCAATGCGTTAATGTGTGATTGTTGATTGTACAGAGTTGTTTAATCAGCACATATTTACTGAGCACTAGAGCACTTTGCATCATTGTTACCAAATATTTGCTGCCCCTCCCTATGAAAAGATTATATTTCCCTGTGCCAATGACATCCAGTGAAGCCATTTCACTTGTTTTGCCTATGAGAGGTCAATAGCAGAGACCTGTCTAACGCCCAGACAGAAGCTGTAAGAACGAATGTCTGCTTCACTGTGTTTTTAACTCACCCCCACTAGGGACAAGTGGTGTTCCAGATAGAGGCCGCTCTGTTAGCTGCAGTCCAAAAGTCAGCTCATACTCAAACTGGAGACACAGACAATGCACAGTGCATATATACTACGAGCGAGAAGTAAACCTTCACTGTTGTAAGTTACTGAGATGTAGGAGACATGTGTTACAGCAGCTTAATATACCCGCATACTCACTATGTGCTCCTCATTGTACTGATGCATAAACCTACATCTATTAGGCCCTGGCCCCAAAATAGCTCTACTTGATGAGAACATCTATTAAATAAAAGCATTCCCTATGCCACAGAAGACTTCAAATTTTCTTTAGGCAGCAGAACCTCCTCCCCCACATACAGGGATTATCAGCTACAAAGCAGACACCAGCAGAGCTGCTCTGGTTGAAGGAAACTTGGGCCAGAAACTTGGCAGTTCTGTCTCCCCAAAGACCAGGTCCAGCCCAGTGTCAGATATCTGGCCAACACTCAGTGAATATTTGTTGAATAAATAAACAGCTATACTATTTCCTGCAGAATTCATTAAGGACTCTCAGGAAACATAGTGTTCCACGGAAGAAGATTTAAAATTCCCTTTAGCAACAGGATGGTCCCTACAGGTTGTTTCAGATGCAGTTGTCAAATGTACATGTGGAGAAAAAGAGAACAAGAGCAGAGATTCAAGTGAGGATTCAGATCTTATTTCAGCCGGTGATTCTTCCATCTTTCCAACCATGGTTCTATAAGAGATGTTAGAGATTGTTATTAAATAATTTTGTTAAGTGTTTCCTATGGCATCTTTTTCCATGGTCCAGCCAACCATAGACATGCTAATAAATAAAGAAGAGGGACGAAGATAAAAGATCTAATCATTCACACATTGAGTAACTAGTCCTAAAGCAATCATTCAACCCCTGTATGGATAGTGTATATTAGAGAAAATGCTGGGGGAAAAAATACCTGATAAACCCCAGAGAATTGGCTCAAAATTATACTTTCTATTTTTGTTTTTTGAGACAGGGTCTTGCTCTGTTCCCAAGGCTAGAGTGCAATGGCATGATCATGGTTCACTGCAGTCTCCATCTCATCGGCTCAAGGGATCCTCCCACTTCAGCCTCCCAAGTAGCTGGAAGTACAGCCACATGACACTGTGCCTAGCTAGTTTTTTTATATTTTGTAGATATGGAGTGTTACTATGTTGCCCAGACTGGTCTCAAATTCCTTTGCTCAAGCAATCCTCCTGCCTTGGCCTCCCAAAGTTCTGGGGTTATAGGCACAAGCCACCACACATGGCCTCAAAATTATTCTTTCAATATAAAATGAATTCTTCTTTGTACTAAATCTCTGTTTCTCCTTCTCTGTCTTCCCATAAGTGTAGACTGCAATAGGCAATGAACCTGATGTTTATATTATTCAAGTAACAGTGATCTGTTAGCAAAAGATTCTGTGAGATGAATAATGGGGGTGGGAGCTCTGCTGGGAAGATGGTAGGTGGACTAAGATAATAGATAACAGCAAAAACCTCCCTCAGTAGACTCCTCGCTATGCTGCATTTTAAAAATGCAGGTTTTTAAAAACCCTTTTAAAATGTACAGTTGAGCTCACAAGGCAGAAGGAAAGAAGAAACCCTAGCGGCCCCATAGAAGAGAGAACTGGAAAATGGCATATAAGCTGGCACTGTAGGTGTGCTGGGACCTGGTTGTTGGTCTAAATAACCAAGGCACTTGGGTTTCAGTGCTCATGTGGGAACAGTTGCTGAGGCATTAGGCAAGATGAGGAGGGAGGAATTAAAACCCTTGTGTGGATCTGAATTGTCAAAGAGCTGCAACCTCAGTGATTGAGTGGTATCTTAGCTCAGGCTACTACAACGAAGTAACAAATTACCATAAACTGAGTGGCTTACAAGCAACAGAAATGCATTTCTGACAGTTCTGGAGGCTGCAGTCTGAGATCAGGGTGTCAGCATGGTCGGGTTCTGGTGAGGGCACTCTTCTGGGTTACAGACAGCCACCTTCTCATTGGAGCCTCACGTGGCAGAATAGGGTAAGCTACTTCTCTGGGATCCCTTTTATAAGGGTCCTAGTCCCACTCATGAGGGCTCCACCCATTACCTCCTGAAGGGCCCACCCCCCAATTCATCACAATGGAGATTATATTTCAACATATGAATTTTGGGGAGATAAAAATCTTCAGTCCCTAACTGGTGGGCCAGAAAAAATTTATCTATCAGCTCAGTGGAGTAGTTAAGAAAGGATGCTCATCCCGTCACCTTCCGAACGGAGAGAACTCTTTACCATAACATTTCTTTTGTTTTTAAAATTTAACATGTCTTTTTGACTCTTAGATTTCTCTTTACTTGTGCTCTTATTATAAAGTACTTTAGGTTTTAAGCGGTCTGCTCCTAAACCTATTTTTCCCATAAACACTTCTTGTTTTTAGTATGTAACTTCCTGAATGCAAGACCTGATTTTTCTAATATACCAGTTGTGTGTCTTGCACCAATTCTTGGTGTCCTTGGAGAAAAATAGATGACTGGCACAGGCCATACTACTGCGAGAGAAAATAAAAGCAACTAAAATAATTATGATATGACCAAAAATGTGGCAAGGTCCCTGTATGAAGTACAAAAAGTTCAAAGAAAATTCAGGTAATTTGGGCTTTTTAGCCAATACTTAAAAGGAAAATCTAAGAACCTACTAGTTATTTGGGAAGAAAAGTTAACATTGCCATTACAAAATTGCTAATCGTTTTTAGCATTTCTTAATTTTATTGACAACACCTTGGATTTCATGTGGACTTCCTTTTTCATGTCCAGTTTTATTTGTTTAATATTTTAGTTAGGAATTGTTCTCCATTAGTTCATTTATTAATCTTTAGAGTATGTAAATGGTCTTGGAAAAAAATAAAAGTAGCCCTCCAGTGAACCTCTACTTATGCAGAATGTTTATATGACTAACCCATGGAAGAGGCAAATCTTCATCAAAAACATGTCTACTGTTGAAAGGGATAAGATGATAACCATTCATATTTTAAGAAAGATAAAGTCTCTATACTTAGCATCTGTACTCTGTGAGATGAATCGGAAGAACCACAGATCAATAAATATCACTCAAAATATAAAGATGGTCAAGATGGTCAATACTGACAGAGACTCATCAGATTTATTCTTCTAGTGATGTTGAAATGATGACTACTAGTTGGGTCCATGTCACACCTCCTATACTCATGTAAAAATCGCCTGTTTAGTAGTTGTTAATTATGTTAAAGTTTATTTTACCCCAGTGTTTATGAATTGTTTTCTTATTTTATGTAAAAATGAGTCTGTAAACTAAAACGTATTTCCAAGAACACACAACATAAATGTATACTTGTATTTGAAACTCTCAGGAACTTTCTCTTATTAGAAACTACAAAGAGACATCAACAGAAATGGCAGAGTAAGGACCTTGAAAAAGCTACTCCCTTGCAAAAACAACAAGGAAAGGAAGGAAGGAAGGAAGGGAGGGAGGGAGGGAGGGAGGGAGGAAGAAAGAAAGAAAAAAAGAAAGAAAGAAAGAAAGAAAGAAAGAAAGAAAGAAAGAAAGAAAGAAAGAAAGAAAGAAAGACTCAACAATAGTATCAACTTTTTCAGAAGTCTAGAAATTACAATCATAAACATATATGCACCTTACAACAGAGCCTCAAAATACATGAAGCAAAATCAGACAAAATGAACAAATATGAAGGGAGAAATAGATAAGTTAATAATAATTTGAGACTTCAAAATAGAATAACTAGACATAATCCATGAGGAACTAGAAGACTTGAACAACATTATAACACAACTAGATCTAACAGACATCTATAGAACACTGCATCCAATGAGAGAACAACACACATTCTTCTAAAGCACACAAGGAAATTACTCAGGAATGACTATATGTTAGGCCATAAAACAGACCTTGATATGCTTTAAAAAGCTGAAATCATAAATGCCTATTTTCTGACCACAATGCAATGAGGTTAAAAATCAATTACAGAAGGAAATTTGGGAAATTTATATAAATATGAAAATTAATACAACTAAAGAACCAATGAGTCAAAGAAGAAATCACACAAGAAAATACTTTTAGATAAATGAAAATATCTACCAAGAAAATACATTTATTGATTTATTATAAATTTATAAATGAATTCTCATGTTTTTTTTAAAAAGCAGCTGCAGAGCTTTTCTTTTTCTTTTCTTTTTTTTTTTTTTTTTGAGACAGAGTCTTGCTCTGTTACCCAGGCTGGAGCATAGTGATATGATCTTGGCTCACTGCAACCTCTGTCTCCTGGGTTCAAGCAATTTTCCTGCCTCAGCCTACAGAGTAGCTGGGATTCTAGGCACGCACCACCACATCCAGTTAATTTTTGTATTTTTAGTAGAGACAGAGTTTCACCATTTTGGCCAGGCTAGTCTTGAACTCCTCACCTCAGGTGATCCACCCACCAAAGCTTCCCAAAGTGCTAGGATTACAGGCGTGAGCCACCATGCCCTGCCTTTAAATTTTTTGTTGATTTTTATTTATTTTTTTTAGCTCCCAACCTAATTTCTGAATGCAGAGCTTTTGAAATATTATTGGCGGGGGTTTCTTCTAGACAGTTTTTAACTCATATTATTGGCACTGATTTTCAAAGAGCAATAATCAAGTCTGCTGCTCTATGATTGTACCAAATTGTAAAAGGATTTATGAATTTTTAGGGTTGCCATATGGAGCTGAGGCATTAGGAAAGGGAAAGAACCAACCTACAGTGCCCAAGAGAGAGGGCAGAAGGTGAAAAAGACCCCAAATTCACTCTTCTACCTTCTCATCTTCAGCCAGTGCCTTCCACAGGCCAAACTCAAACGGAAGGCAGAGGTTAAGGAAGCCCTCTGATGTAGTTCATAAAGATGAAACTTGCAGGACACTGAGTAAGGTGCATAGCTGGAGAGCAGAGATAGAGACACAAATGGAGACTGCCCAACACCCATTCTTGTGTCATTTTGCATGAGATTTAAAGTCAGAGTAGAAGCCAAGTTGCCTAATAGGGAACCAGTTCACAACTCTTGGGTAGGGAAGGGCAGAACACCTTGATCTGCTATTACATTAAAATAATAAGAAGTACATCAAAGTTTTTAGAAAAACAAGGAGTTCTGGTTGCCAGATAGTGATGTCCATCATGGATATGTTTTAGAGCCTTTTTTTTTTTTTTAACTTTTGAGACAGTCTCGCTTTGTCACCCAGGCTATAGTGCAGTGGCATGGTATCAGTTCACCACAACCTTCACTTCCTGGATTCAAGTGATTCTCATGCCTCAGTCTCCCAAGTTGCTGGGATTATAGGCATACACCACAGCGCCTGGTTAATTTTGTTATTTTTAGTAGAGATAGGGTTTTGCAGGTTGGCCAGGTCTCAAACTCCTGGCCTCAAGTGATCTGCCCACCTTGGCCTCCCAAAGTGCTAGGATTATAGGCATGATAAGAGCTTTATTTTTAAAGATTTTAGTACTGCTGTAATCCCAAACAACTGGCTATACCACAAAAATGGAAAATGAAATGGATTATAAAACCACTTGCACCTGATCACTGGGTCTTCCCTACCCATGACTGGTTAAAAATCCAGTGAAAGGTAAATAAATAAATAAATAAACCTCTAAAAAATTCTAAAGAAATTTTGCTTCTCTCCTTAGCAGAGCTCCCTGTGAGTATATATGTGGGTGGGGGAGGGGTAACTGACAGCTCTAGTCTAGGTCACAGAGTTGTATTTTTTTTAACTTTAAATGTATTTTATTCTTAGACAATTATATACCTATATATGGCAATTTTTTTCCTTAAAAACAATGCCTCCACTCCAAATAAATCATGGTCAAAATAAAGTGCTCAAGGTGACATCAGTCCCATTTGTCTTCAGTCCTGGTGTTTTGTGGATGACGAATGGCAGCCAGTTATAATGACAGGTGATAGATCCAAAGCAATTGTCAAATCTGTTAACAGTTTTCCATTTCTAAATCATCCTTAAAGAAAATCATAAATGGGGTCACATTATCCTCATGGTAGTCCAGTAGAGCCAGCATGCTATCTGGATCCATGTCCTCACAAATAATGAACTGGTAGTTTTTGAAATTAGCAAGGATGTGCTGGATTTGTTCTGCAGTCCATCATAAAAGATTTTACTTTTTATGGCCTCTGTTCTTCAAGTTTGCCTTTGACTCATTTCATGTAATCTTTGATGTACTTCTTGTAGGCTTCTTTTGTGGAGCTGGTTTCTGGCAAGTGATGGTTCATGGTGATAACAACAGCATCGATTACTTCTCCTTCTTCAGAGGAGAAGACCTCTAGGGTAAAGGTATAGAAAGCACTTTTCTCATTTTTCCCATTACTCTCACTAATGGGAAAGTCTTCAATGTTACAGTCTGTCCTACTGACCATCTTCCCCTCCACCTCCAGGCACAGCCTGTCTCTGATTTCCGGGATCTTTGTAAAAGTCAGAGGATACCTCTCTGGCTGATGAGATCTCTGTAGGTAATAATGATGGTGGTTGGAGGGAGTCGATGGTGGTGCTGGCTTAGGAGGAGCCTGGAGCTCAGAGCGAGCTCTGTGCAGCTGTAGCAGTGCTCAGGCGAAAGCGGAGAGCAGGTGGCAAAGCCAGAGTTACATCTCTTAAAACCAGTGCCAGGGATATTGACTTCCAGGTCCTCTCTGTTGAACTGAAGGCATGGGAGATGGAGAAGAGAGTCGCGGTTCCCTTCTGCAAGTTTCACCAGCAACTGTAAAAGCAACTCCGAGCACAGCACTGGCTGATGGACCACTTGTTCCAGCCAGTACCACCCTGGTGAGTGTAAGCACTGGCATGGGCTGGAAGACATTGAAATCTTTCCCTCTGGTGACACTGTATCATCAAGGGAATGCAAATAAGGTCCTGAGAGTTAAATTATCTCTGATGGTAACTTCCAGAAATTGCAAGTTTGACACAGGGTGCGAGCAAGCTAGATTAGCTATCATTAGGTCACCTTCCTTTGTGCTCTAATGCAGACTCGAGGAACCTTAGTACAGGAAGGAATCTTAGAGCTAACAAACAAAACAGCTAACATAGAGGGGTGCCTACATTCCAAGCACTGTTCTAAGGGCTTTGCATAAAATGATCACCGAAGGTCCTCATCTTACTAACAAAAACCTGTAGCGCACAGTGGCTAAACTAAGTTATCCAAGATCGCTCAGCTGGTAGGTGGTTGAGCCAAGATCAAAATTAGCATCCTTGCTTCCTCCACTCTGCCATACTGCCTAGAAATAATCGAGGCAACATAAAACTCAAGTGTCAAACGAGGCAACTAAGACTGGAGAGAACAGAATTGTCCAATGTCACACAACAAGTTACTGAGAAACCTAGAATTAGACCATCTTCTGATTCCCAGGCCATGGCATTTTCCATGATACAACGGAGAAAGGAGAAAACTCCACTATTTGACAGTTGCCTATTTTACCCATTATGAAATGGAAGCAAAAATGATGAATGAATGAGAAACAGAAGAGAACATCTAACTGAGCTCTGTATTTTTCTAAGTCTAGGACTTGATATAATTCCCCTTTTCTTTCTTTGGGGTTGCTTGGGCAAAGCTGACATAAATAGCTCTCTATGTTCTTCTAATACTGGAGGGCACCACACAGAGCAATAAGAGTATGCACCATCAGAAACAGTATGCAAATTTGAATGTGAAGAAAACTCATTTGATTCTCCATCTGTCTCCCTGTTTAATTACTTAGCCATAAATTAGCACTTTTTACTAGCTACATTCAGCAAATGTGATCAATTCACTGACTTTAATGTCAAATAAGGAATATTTTTGACTTTCAAGTATTTAGCCTTTTAATTTACATTCACATTTTGAAATACAAATTAACTGTTGAAATCTACCCAAACACAATGTTGGAGGCTTTTTTTTTTTTTTTTCTGTCTTCTCATTAATGACATTTCTTTGATTGAATCATTGATGAGATGCTTTTTGGAAACTTGGTTTTTTCCCCTAAAGGGCAAGAAAATAAAGTGCTTTCAACATTTAAAGGAAATAATTAGGAAACATATCATGAACAGTGTGAACTCGGGGCCTTAAAGATACAGCGCCTGTAAGCCTGCTCACATTTGCTTACAGACCTACAGGGTGGCCTCTCTGCAACTAACTTCACTACATGCCAGGCCACCATCCAGGCCCAAAAGGAAAATATACAGGCTGAGAAATTTCTGGTTATTCTATATTCTTAGAATATCAGGGATGAGAACAGGCCCTCAGAGGTAGAAAGCGCTTAAGAAAATAGGTAATAAAATAACCATATAAGTGTGTATGCCTAAGTAGTACACTGATATCTTGCTGCTCCTTAACCCTCGCCGACAAAATTCCAGTTTTATTTAGGAAGGTAATGTGCTCAGCTTCAGGCAATGGATCAGGATTGGTTAAAGCCAATCACGCCGATTCTGTTCCCTAAGGTTCCAGTTTCTTTTCACCTTCAGAGAGGCATGGGATACAATTCTAATTAACAAAATATAATGGGAAGTCTTCTAGGGCTTCCTGGAAAGCTTCTGTCTTCTTGATATGAGCTCTGGGGTGCTTCTCCCACCCTTTCCTGTTATGGATGTAGATGTGATATTTGGAGTGGTGAAGCCATCTTGAGATTGTGAGAGAAAGACAAAAAGTACTGCAAGGATGCCAGCCCTGAGATCTCTGAGTGCCTGAACTGATGCCAAGAGCCACCTACCTTAGGACTTCTCATCGTGTGAAAAAAATAAATCTCTGTTACATGCAACTGAATGCATTCCGAGCTGCAAAATATATTTAACTATAAAAGTGATAAAATACATTCCCAAAAGGGAAAAGTTACTGGAAATCTAAGAGCTAATTCAACGTCTGCTTTCCAATTGAGCCTCAAAACACCCAGCTGGTCCAATTTCAGTTCCTCAATTGGATACTGATTCATCAACCCACTAAGACAGTGGGTTCTAAAATGTGGTCTCCAGGCTGGAACAAATGCAAGAGAGATGTGTTAGTATTTTGAATAATGTGTTCAGCCAGCTCTGGGAGAAAAGACAGGCCATGAACATTCTGACTGGTTTCCCTGCTCCAACCTTACCATGTGCAGAGTGTTGAGAAGTTATTAAGCTTCCTGGCTAAGACGATTCAAGATTAGCACATCTGGAACCAGATGAGAAGCCTTCCCAATAATTCTAATAGTCCAGGAAAAAATTCAGAGCTGTACCCAAAGTGATCAACAGATTCCATGCAGTCCCTGACAAAATTGCAACAAACTGTTTTGCAGAAATAGAAAAACTTATCCTCACATTTACATGGAATTACAAGGGGGCCCTGAATAGCTAAAATAATCTTGGGGGATGGGGGGAAGAACAAAATCAGAGGACTTAAATCCCAATATCAAAACTTATAGAACAAAAATAACCAAAGCAATGTGGTACTGGCATAAGGATAGATATATATACCAATGGAATAGGATGAAGAGTCTAAAAATAAATCCATGCATATATGGCCAATTGATTTTTGACAAGGATGCCAAGACCATTAAATAGGAAAATAACAGTCTCTTCAACAGATGGTGCTGGGACAACTGAATTTTCACATGTAAAAGATGAATTGAAGTTGGACCCTTATTTTACACCATATTAAAAAGCTAGCTCAAAATAGGTCAATAACCTGAATATAAGAGCTAAAACAATAAAACTCCTCAAAGATATAGAGGTAACCCTTGAATTTGCCAATGGCATCTTAGATAGGGCACCAAAAACACAAGCCACAAAAGAAAATATAGATAAACTGGACTTGATCAAAATTTAAAACTTTTGTTCGTCAAAGAACATTATTAAGAAAGCAAAAAGACACCCTACAGAATGGGAGAAAATATTTGCAAATTACATATCTCTCAAGAGTTTAGTATCCAGCCTAGATAAAGAACTCTTATAAGTCAACAACAAAGACAAACAACTCAATTTAAAAATATGCAAAAGACTTGAATATACATTTCTCCAAAGAAGATACACAAATGGTTAATAGTCACATAAAAGATGTTCAATGTCATTAGTCATTAGGGCAATGCACATTAAAACCACAATGAGGTACCACTTCACACCTAATAGGATGGCTGCCATTTTTAAAAATTGAAATGAACAAATATTGTAGAGGATGCAGAGAAAGGGGAACTTTCATACATTGCTGGTAAGGATGGTGCAGCCTTTGTGGAAAACAGCTTAGTGGTTCCTCAAAAAGCTAAACATGGAATTGTCATATGACACAGCAATTTTATTCCTTACCCAAAAGAAGTGGAAACAGCGACTCAAATAGATAGGTTTACACCCGTGGACACTGTGGCATTATTCATAACAGTCAAAGGCTAGAAGAAACAATTTGTGTTCATCAACAGATGAATGGATAAACACGGTATGGTTTATCCATACAATGAAATATTATTGAGCCATGAAAAGGAGTGAAGTTCTGACACATGCTACAACATAATTGAACCTTGAAAATATTATGCTGAGTGAAATAAGCCAGACACAAAAAGACAAATATCATATCCTCCATTTATGTGAGGTCCCTAGAGTAGGCAAATTCATGGAGATGGAAAGTAGGTTAGAGGTTATCGGGATCATGGGAGAGGCAATGGGGAGTTACTGTTTAATGGGTACAGAAGCTCTGTTCAAGGTGATGAAAACGTTTTAGAACCAGACAGTGTGACAGTTGCACAACATTGTGAATGCACTTAACAACACGTTAAAATAAATCGCTGATTAACACTAATTTTGTACTTTCTATATATTAGACACTGCATTCTTACAATAAAGTAAGCTAGAGAAAAGAAAATGTTATGAAAGTCGTAAGAGAGAAAATAGATTTACTATTCATCAAGCGGAAGTGGATCATCATAAAGATCGTCATCCTCATCATCCTCATATTGAGCAGAATTAATGTAGAATCAATCATAAAACAAAATACTGTGTCCATGCCCGAAATTTTTCTTTGCTGATAGAGACACCTGATCAGAAAAGGTAAGACACCACTGCCTTAGTACCTCTGGGGAGAGAGTGTGCTGCTCTCCACTTTGATTGGGGCTTGCTTCAGCCAGCTTCCCTGCCTTCCTGACTCCTAACTAAGGCTCTCAGTTCCCTCTCTGTGCAGCCTCTCTGCAGATCCATCACCTCCTCACCCACTTCTGGTCCAAGACCAGTTTATATAACAGATTTACTGGAGATTGGAGGGCCATGGAAGGGCATTATGATTCACAATGGTAAGCAACTTGAACTCAAATATGCAACTTCACAGTTCTGAAAAGTTTCTTGTTTACTCTCACCACTGGGAACTTTGCTCAGCCCATCTTTTCCCCTGGCTCTGGACTCCTACCAGGTCACTGGGCGCTCCTCCTCTCTCATGAGAGAGCCTCTTCCATCTTTTAAGAAGCTTCTAGCCAGGGCTTAATAGCTCATGCCTGTAATCCCAACACTTAGAGAGACCAGGGCAGGAGGATCACTTAAGCCCTGGAGTCAAGGCTGCAGTGAGCTATGATCATGCCACTGCCACCAGCCTGGGTAGCAAAGCAAGATCTTGAAAGAAAGAAGAAAACAGAGAAGGAGAAGGAGAAGCAGCAGCAGAAGCTTCTAGCAATTCAAGATTCGCATTGCTTCATCACACATAACAACATCTCTTCACCCAAACTCTAGCCACAGAGGTGGACAAACAAAATCTGCCTACTCAGGTGTTTCCAAAAACCAAAACATCAGGTTGTTTCCCCCTAAGTGGATGCTATAGTCTTTCCAGACAGTGATTTCTAAAGTGTAGTCCAAGAGCGTCGAGCACCTAAATCACATAGGTCCTTATTTAAAACACAGATCCCAGGGCCCCAGCCTGCTGCAACTGAATTCAGTGAAGGCTGGGGTTTAACCTAGGAATCTGCTCCCCACAGGTGATTCTGGTGCACACTGAGATCTGGGAAGCACTGCCCTGGCAGGTGGATGACTCAACTTACAGATATTCTTCTTTTTGTTACAGCTGATTTATACTGAATGTGTTTGAGCAAATTAATCCTTTGCCCTGTCTTACCCATTCCTTTACTTGTGTTCTGACTACTTTTCCAAGCCACACCCTGAACCAGTGTTTAAATGCAACCCTCTAGGGGAATGCGCCCAGCAGTTGCACAGTTTGGTGAACTGATGGTACCGCTGCAAAGATGAAATAAGGCAGCCCTGCTGGGGACACAGCTCTACACCAGAGCAAGACACAGGCCAAATAGGTATGGGCTAGGTTCAGCTGGGGACTCTTGTCAACAACGCACCCTTGTCTTTGGAAAAAACCAAGTCAAAATAATAATTATCTTAGCTCCTCTTTCAGATCTGTGCTATCCAGAGGAAAATGGGCAGGAGTTAGTGCCTACATTTCCTGGAACAGGGACAGCAAATAGCTGAAACATCTGCATGGAAGCTGCTGCAATGAGTTTATATTCTTGATTACTATTGAAGAAAAAATTATTCTGACGCTTGTTAAAATGGTAAGGAAGACTTTATTTGGGATTATTCCAATTGGTGTCAAGACTACTGCAATAGAGGAAGGAGATTAGGCTCATCGCCAAATATAGCAAAGACATCTGGGGATTTATAGCCAGTGAGCAGGAGAGAAGGTCAGTGGAAGGGATATTACTAAGAGGAGACATCAAGGGCATGAGGACTCTTTCTTTCTTTTTTTTTTTTTTTTCTTTTTGAGATGGAGTTTCACTCTGTCACCCACACTGGATCTCAGCTCACTGCAACCTCCGCCTCCTGGTTCAAGTGATTCTCCTGCCTCAGCCTCCCGATTAGCTGGGATTACAGGCATGCACCGCCGTGCCTGGCTAATTTTTGTATTTTTTTAGTAGAAACGGGGTTTCACCATGTTGGTCAGGCTGGTCTCGAACTTCTGACCTCGTGATCCACCTGCCTTGGCCTCCCAAAGTGCTGGGATTACAGGCGTGAGCCACCATGCCCAGCCATGAGGACTCTTTCTAAACTGACTTAACAGGATGCTTGCTGAAGGCAGACCAGCGCAATCAGATAGCAAGGGTCAGGGGCTCTGTCTAAACTGACTTAGCAGGATTCTTACTACAACTGAACCAGGCGGGCCAGGTGACAACAATGGCCAAGGCTGAAGCCTAGTTGAAAAGAGGGCTTGGAGGAGCCTAAAGTCTGGCCAAGTAGAGAGTCTTTGGCATCACTCAGTGGCATCATGGCTTTCCTTCTTGATTACTCAAAGGTGTCATTTGGGTCTGAAACACCACCATGCCCTCAGTGGCTACCGACGTACGCAGGATGGGTTGTTTCTGCAATAAACGGCCCCAGGAGATGCCTTCCCGGGTTGTTAAGTCTAGCTGTAATATGTTGGTTGTCACTCTTCTGATTATTCCATTAGCTGTTGTCTTTGCTCTTGTCAGCAATCTTGATTTTCCAATTTACTGCTTCCAGTGTGCTGTGAATCAGACTGCTGGGATGTGTGAAATATGTCGAATTAATACGGTACAATGAAGATGCTAGAATTCTGGTTGCTGGTTCTGAGATGCTGGGCCAGATTCCCCTTTAAAAACCTAGTGCTACTTCTCCTCACCATTTATAATTCTCTCTTCTCTTTCTGGGGGATAAAAAGAACTAATTAATACAGAGAGATGTTGTATTTAAGGAACAAGAACTGCACGGACCTGGTTCAGGGATGGAAATTCCACAGCACTGCAAGAAATTCAACACATAGATGCTTGAAAGCCCTTGCAAGAAATCTGTCCCAAAGACCAAAAAGGGGTAGGCCTAGTCACGGAGATGTGATGAGATGCTGTAGCTGTCAGTCATGTTGGCCCAAGAGAGGCCCTGAAAGTTCCAGCACTTTTCTCTCCTGAGCAGATGCCAGTTTCAGGGTTCCCTGCAAGCTGGTGGGTCTTGTGCTGCTTCCACTCATGCAAGCATAAATGATCTCACCAACAGAGCAGAGATATGTGTGATTATATCTAAAAGATTTTTTTTTTTTTTGAGACAAAGTTTTGCTCTGTCACCCAGGCTAGAGTGCAAAGGCATGATCTCAGCTCACTACAACCTCTGCCTCCCGGGTTCAAGTGATTCTCCTGCCTCAGCCTCCCAAGTAGCTGAGATTACAGGCACCTACCACCTCACCCTGGCTAATTTTTGCATTTTTAGTAGAGACAGGGTTTCACCATCTTGGCCAGGCTGGTCTCAAACTCTGGACTGCAAGTGATCTGCCCACCTCAGCCTCCCAAAGTGCTGGGATTACAGGCATGAGCCACCACGCCTGGTCTAAAGATGTATTCTAATTTCTGAATGAAAATAAAGAGAGAGCCATTTTGGGAGGCTGAGGTGGGTGGATCACGAGGTGAAGAGATCGAGACCATCCTGGTCAACATGGTGAAACCCCGTCTCTACTAAAAATACAAAAAATTAGCTGGGCATGGTGGCACGTGCCTGTAATCCCAGCTACTCAGGAGGCTGAGGCAGGAGAATTGCCTGAACCCAGGAGGCAGAGGTTGCGGTGAGCCGAGATCGTGCCATTGCACTCCAGCCTGGGATACAAGAACGAAACTCCGTCTCAAAAAAAAAAAAAAAGTAAATAAAGAGAGAGCAAAATAACTCGTTGAGAAATCTGTGTCTGCAGGCATCCTACAATGTGTATCTCATCCCCAAGAATTTGCTGGAACTAAAGAAGAGACTCCACCCCTGATTTTGGCCAACAAATACAGTAACTTTTCACGTGTTTTAAATTTAAAGTAATACTTCTTTTTAAACTATTAGAGTCTGAAAGAAGACTAAAGAGACCGAATGAGGGCCAGAGGAGTTTTCCTGTGAATAAAGGTGAACTTCAGGGAATGGATTTTTTAACACTTAGGCTCACTGACTCATAAACTTTCTTGCTTTCATCCAGTCCCTTGGGTGAATTCCAAATGGAATTGGAATTCACTGTGTAATAAGTTGCTCCCTTTAAAAAAATCAATATGAATAATTTTCACTTATAGATTGTTGCTCTGTTCTAATACACAATGTTTTTTTGGCCCTGGTGAAACATGAAACACTGAATTTCACATACAGGCATAGGAGAGTTCCCACTGCCAAGTCAAGGCTTCTCTTTCTACTGAGGGAGAAACAGCAGTGCTTGCTTGCTTACTGGTGAGAGTTTACTTCCTATCTTCATTATCCTCACCTGGATGAATACAAACCATCTCTCTGGTTGCTCCCTGAATATGGAAACGTTGTGGGCCCATTATAACCCAGTATTTTTCAATCATTTTAGGCTATAAATCTTGAGAGAGAGAGAGAGAAGAGAGAGAGAGAGAGTGAGAGAGAGTGTGTATGTGTGTGTGTGTGCCGGAAGTCCAAGATCAAGGTGTCAGCAAGGGTGGTTCCTTCTGAAGCCTCTTTCCCTGGATTCTAGATGGTCGTCTTCTCCCTGTGTCCTCACATGGTCTTCCCTCTGTGGGCGTTTGTGTCTTAATCTCCCTTCCTTATAAAGATACCAGTTATATTGGAGCAGAGTCCATCCGAATAATCTTATTTGATCTTAATGACTTTTCTAACAAATCCAATCTCCAAATAAGATCATATTCTGAGCTACTAGGGCTTAGGACTCCAATATATGAATTTGCAGGGATAGGATCCAGCCTTTAGCACTCCTTATGCATGTATCCAATTCAGTCTGGCATTTTCTATTCTATTCTGTTTTTCAAAATTACATATTGAGATGTACTAATTTGATTTCACAATCCAAAAAGTGGGACACAGCCCAACAGTTTGAAAAGCACTATTTATTACCTGACTATGCCGTTTGGCCTGGTAATCAGCAAACAACCTTTTTTTTTTTCTCCCTGTGATGGAGTCTTGCTCTATCACCCAGGCTGGAGTGCAGTGGCATGATCTCAGCTCACTGCAACCTCCACCTCCCAGGTTTAAATGATTCTCATGCCTTAGCTTCCCAAGTAGCTGGGATTACAGATGTGTACCACCACACCCGGCTAATTTTTGTATTTTTAGTAGAGATGGGGTTTCACCATGTTGCCCAGGTTGGTCTTGAACTCCTCACCTCAGGTGATTCTCCTAAAGCACTGGGATTACAGACATGAGCCACTGCACCAGGCCCAAATAAAACCTTAATAAGGAGTCAGTAAAATGGCCCTCAGATCCCAATCCTTGCCTGTCCTCAAGAAAACGTGCTGAAATGTGAAGAATAAAAACTGTGGGTGAGACACACCCAGATAGAAATCTCGCGGGGTGATAAACCCACCGCATGCTTCTGTTCTGTGAGGAGACTGGAGGCTGAGATCAGAAGGGCTACCCAAACATGTGACTTGCTTCCTTTCTGACTTCCTGAGTCCAAGACGGTGAGCCCTTAGGCTTTGATCCCAGAATTAAATGTCAGTCATGCTATGTATGTCCTGTGGTGTTCCCAGAAACAATCAGACAGTGATCAGCAGGACTGAGCAGTAATTACTCAAAGGAAATTGTATTCCTTGTTCAAATAAATTCCTCCATAAATCAGAAACTTTGTTCTCTGAGAGTTTGCTTTATAGCCAGCCCTCTTCACCGTGCCTCAGAGAACTGTGTTTCATGTTATATAAAGGAGTTCCTATAATTAGTGTTTCTAATTTGAATTATTTTTTAAAGGATTGTTAACATCCTTACCTTTTTTTTTTCAATTTAATTCCTAGTGAATTAATTCTAAGTGAATTGCTCTTGTGCATAATTAAATTTTTTCTTTTGGAAAAAAAAGTCTTTATAAAAAAGGCAAGCTGGTTACTAGGTATGAATTGAAATTCTTGCCACCTACATCTCCATGTTCAGTAAAGTGTCTTGGGTTGATGACATCAAATTATTCACTCTCCAAGGAAGGAAGAAAGGGTTGAAAACAATGCTGAAGATGCTGGTATATTCCCTGTGAGAAATTATGTACACAGAAGAGGAAAGAGTAGACCCAAGATTTGGAAACCCCCAGGTTAAAGAAAAAGTGCTCAGAAAAATCATGTACACAAGACAATCTGTATTGGTTTGTTTTCCCACTGCTGATAAAGACATACCCGAGACTGAGTAATTTATAAGTAAGAAGAGGTTTAATGGACTCACAGTTCCACATGACTGGAAGGGCCTCACAATCATGGCAGAAGGTGAAAGGCACATCTTACATGGCAGCAGACGAGAGAGAATGAGAGCCAAGCAAGAGGGGTTTCCCCTTATAAAACCATCAGATCTCAAGAGACTTATTCACTATCATGAGAACGGCATGGGAAAGGCCCACCCCCGTGATTTAATTACCTCCAACTGGGTCCCTCCCAAAACATGGGAATTATGGGAGCTACAAGTCAAGATGAGTTTTGGGTGGGGACACAGCCAAACTATGTCACAACCTAAAAGGTAGTCCTTGTTTGGAAAGGAAGAAACATGGGCAGCATGGTGCACCCAGCAGGTGGAGCCACAGACACTTTCTTCAAAACCCACACTGGAGTACTTTCCACTTCCTGGCTAAGGAAATGAGGTGAGAAATGCATTTGAGAAAGAAGTAATACCCACATCATTTTTAAGAAGAGAAAGGACACCAGTGATGACTGAGAAAAGCATTTCTGCATTGTTCTTGAACTGCATGGGCCTTCCTTCCTCTCCATCTTCCCCTTTCTCCATCTTGTCCAGGCCTGCATGCAAGCTTGCATTACACCTCTCCCATGCACTTTTTCTATCTCTACCATCTGATCCCATTCTCTCATCCCACCACCCCATTTCAAAGTTCTATTTGCCTTCTCCCATAACAGTGCCTTTTAGAGGCATCTTCCCGAATTGTTTAACACTGCCCCTAAGTCCTCACCCATTCACCCATTCGCCTCTACCCCACAATGTGGAAGCTAGGGCATGCTCTTAACCTAGGTTCAAGATTTTGTTGTAAACACACTGCTATGCTATGCCTTGTGAGATGTTATCATCTATAATAGATAAATGTATTGCTGGATTACAAGCTATTCTAAAATATCAGAGGCTTCCACATCAAATCTCGATGTCTCACTCTGGTGACATGAGGACAGAATGTCTTCAAGTTTGCTCTGTATATCTTTTCATCCTGGGCCCCAAGGTGAAGCCCCTTCATTCTATAAGCCAAAAATAAAATCCTAAGCCTTCCAACCAACTGAATGGATCCCCCCTTAGCTGAGAAACCTTAAAAACCGAGTTTTTAGCCATGATGGGGTGGGAGGTCAGACATGCCTCATGACGCCCCCTCCCTTTTACAGTTCTGTTGTCATTGCTCTTGTGGTGTGAAACAGGGCCTGACTCTTCCACCCAGGCTGGAGTGCGGTGGCACAATCATAGCTCACTGCAGCCTCTACCTCTTGGGCTCAAGCAATCCTCCTCTCTCAGCCTCCCAAGTAGATGGGGCTACAGGTGTGCACCACCATGCCCAGCTAACTTTTACATTTTTTATAGAGATGAAATCTTACTATGTTGCTCAAGCTGGTCTCAAGTTGCTGAGCTCAAGCAATTCCCTTGCCCCAGCCTCCCAAAGTGCTGGGATTATAGGCGTGAGCCACCACACCCAGCCCCTTTTTCAGTTTAGACACAACACTGACCATCATTAATGCTAAAATATAGATCATAAGACATAAGAACAGACTATTTGTGGCAATAGGATGCCAAATTATAAACAGAAGCTAAGGCCATGCCAGGCAAGGTTAAGTCACATTGCCTCCACTTAAAGAATACAGCACATCATGTGTAGCTACATAACAAACCTGCACATTCTGCACATGTACCCCAGAACTTAAAGTATAATTTTAAAAAATTTAAATTTAAATTAAAATAAAATATTTTTTTAAAAAAGAATACAGCATGTTCTAAGTACCACAAGGTTTTTCTTTTTCTCTAGCGGTTAAATAAGCACTGGCCTCAAGATAAGCAATATTAAAACAATTACAGCTCATCTACCTCGAGATGCTGACTGAATAACCCCGTTCCACAAACCGTAACTACAGCTTTGAGTGGACAAGAGACTGATTTCAGTAACTTTCTCCTGATGGGAAGACCACAGCCTATGGACTGGTTCCAGCCAGTTTACAGAGGCTGCACATTGAGTGCCTTAGGTCCCTGTTTCCCCTTTTGACGTGCAGGGCCTGACAGTAATACATTTAAATGTTGAGTCTCCACCCAAAGTGAACATGTGTCACTTGGAACACATGTGTGCTTATCATGCATGTGCAAAACCCCCTTTCATGAATGTTCATAGCTCCTCCTATATCCTATTGAGTGTGTATAAGCCCAACCCATTCAGCTTAAATTCCTCTTTCCTTTCCTTTCCTTGAAGTCCCTGCTAATAGCTTCAATAGGAGACCCCTCTCTCTAACCTGTCAGAATGGCCACCTTGCTGGATATGATTTTGATACAAAATAAAGCTCTCATTTCTCTAAATGTATAGATTGTGTATTTTTTTTGTTTTGTTTGTTTGTTTTGAGGCAGAGTCTTGCTCTGTTGCCCAGGCTAGAATGCAGTGGTGCAATCTCAGCTCTCTGCAACCTCCCCCTTCCAGGTTCAAGCAATCCTCCTGCCTCAGCCTCCGAAGTCACTGGGATTACAGGCATGTGCCACCATGCCTGGCTAATTTTTGTATTTTTAGTAGAGACAGGGTTTTGCCATGTTGGCCAGGCTGGTCTCGAACTCCTAACATCAGGTGATCCGCCTGCCTCCGCCTCCCAAAGTGCTGGAATTACAGACATGAGACACCACACCTGGCCAGATTGTGTAATTTTTAAGTTAACGATTCTGAGAAGACATCATGCCTTTCTCTTCCAGAAAGCAGAAGCACAAGTGGCCAAGCCAAACCACATAACTGCATCTGAAGCATTTTGCTCCAATGTGGGCTCCATGGTGTTTGCTAACATTGTGCTAGCTAAAGCAAGTCATGTGGCTAAGAATGCCAACATCCTCCACCCACAGAGAGGGAGCAAATCACGTGACCAAAAGTGTAATCTACTGCAGACATAGTGATCAAGCAGACACCCAGCCATACACGGGAGCAAACATCCAGTTGATGGCTTCTGAGTCAATATCGTCACCAATCTATTGGCAGAATGTTGTTAATAATACCCTTTTAATATCTGAAGAATCTGGAATGATTGAACCTTTCATTCTTGATATCAGTGTCTCTATTTTTAAAATAAACTTTTAAAATTGTTTTAGATTTACAGAAAATTCCTATAAACCCCAGGCCCACTTTGCCCTATTATTAACATCTTACATTAGTATTGCAAATTCGTCATAATGAACTAGTAGTGATGCACTATTGTTCAGTAAAGTCTATACTTCATTCAGATTTTTTTTCTTTTTTCCTTGTGTCCTACTTCTTCTCCAGGCTTTCATCTAAGATGCCACATTACAGTTAATAATCATTTCTCCTTGGGTTCCTCTTGTCACAGTTCCTCAAATTTTCCTTGCTTTGAAAGACCTTGATAGTTTTGAGGAATACTGAAAAGAAATTTTGTTTAGAACATACTTCAACTTGGGTTTGTCTGATGTTTGTCTCACGAATTAGACAGAGTTGTAGGTCTGGGGATGATTGGACAAGACCAGAGAGATAAAGTGCCATTCTCATCACATTATGTCAGAGGTACATACTATCAACATGACTTACCACTGTTGACAGTAACTGATCACCAAACGAGGGAGTGTTTATCAGGCTTCCCTACTGTACAGTGACCCTTCTCTCCACTCAGTGTACTCATCAGAAGGAAGCCACTATATGTAATCCACACTTTAGGAGTGGGAAGGTACATTCTATCTCCTTGAGGACAGAGTAGCTATATAAATTATTTGAAATTATCCTGCACAGGAGACTTTTAAATTCTTCATTTATTTATTTATTTATTTAATCATTTATTTACATAAGTATTAACAGATATAACCAGAGTTTGTTAATATGGAGGTTAAATCAAGTTAAGCTTCAAGATTATTTTTTATTTTCTTTTTCACTAGCCTCAGTGTGTTGGCTTATCCTTTTGGATGGGCTCCTCTCATGGTCCCTAAAAGGCTGCCATAGTTCCAGGCATTACCTCCTCACCCAGGCACACCAAAAGCTGAAAAAGGAGCACACGCTATCTTTCCAAAAACAAAGGAAAATTTCCCATAACACCACTGCAGGATTCCCCTCTCATCTCATTGGCCAAAATTGTGTCACATGACCATTCATAAACCAATCCCTGGGTGGGGTGGGGTAAGATTCCCTAGCTGGGTCTGGAGCTACTGCAAGGCCCATCCTAATGTGAGTAACATTGCCACACTCTAGAGGATAATTAAAAATGGGATTCTGTTCAAGTGAAATAAGGGAGATAGCTGTTTGCAGGGTAACTACCAGTGTCTGCCATAGGAAACCATCATAATTAAAGGCCTCAAAAATATGTCTTCACTGACAGAAGAGACTGCTGGTGTGAAAACCCTGAAACGCCAGTGATACAAAAGCCTCTCCTTTTCATCCTCCCTTTCCCGTTGTTCCATTGTCTTTGTCATTTTATTTTTATAACTGCCCTCCTCTCCACCCCAGTCTTTCATGACATTTTCTCTTTCAGGTCTTTCTTCTCCTCAAAGAATAATCTAAGGTTCTAAATTGCCAGCTTCCTTTCAAGGCACTAAATAAAGTAAGCAAAGCTTCTGTGATGTCCTCACGAGCACAGTGGGAAAGTTTAGGTCTCTGTCCTTGAATATTTTTGATAGCTTCATAGAAGTACAATGAGAATTAAAGAGGGGAAATTTCTTTATTCAAAAAATGGTTATTGAGCATATGGGCTTAATATGGGTTAGAGGAAAAGGAGAGGTGAGGAGAGTACAAGTGGGAAGGGGAAAACAGAAAAGAAAAGGTGACTCTGTCTTCAAGATTTACAACACATAAAACAATTAGAAGGCCGGGAGTGATGGCTCACACCTGTAATCTCAGCACTTTGGAAAGCCAAGGTGTTCACCTGAAGTCAGGAGTTCAAGACCAGCCCGGCCAACATGGCAAAACCCCATCTCTACTAAAAATACAAAAAAAAAAAAATTAGCCAGGCATAGTGGTGAGCACCTGTAATCCCAGCTACTCGGGAGGCTGAGACAGAAGAATCACTTGAACCTGGGAAACAGAGGTTTCAGTGAGCCAAGGTCGTGCCACTGCACTCCAGCCTGGGCAAGAGAGCAAGACTCTGTCTCAAAAAAAAAAAAAAATTAGAAAACAAAGCAATGTTCCTAACACATTATCTTGTACTCCAAATAGGTTCACCTTTTCTTCCTACCTCATCCCCACTGTGCTTATTATAACAGCTGGCACGTGGTCAGCTAGAAGTAATGAAAACACATGAACTCCTAGAGGTTTACCTTTCTCACATATTAAGAAGTCTGGAGGGAAAACTTGCTGCCATTAGTTCAGCTTCTCAGGCTCATGAAGTACCTAGCTCTTTCCATTCTGCTGCTATTCATTTGTTGGCTTTTTGTCTTTATGATTATTGCTTCATGGTCACAAGATGGCTGCCACAGTTCCAAGAATCATGACTGCATTCAAAGTCAGCACCCAGTGAGGCAGCCAGATAACATAGGACCTTCTGTTTTCTGCCTTCTATGGAGGGGGATGGGGATCAAAAATATTTTTCACAAGCTCTCAACAGATTTCCTTTTTGTCTTACTGACCAAAACTTGGTCAAATGGCTCCTCTTAGCTACAAGAGGAGAGGGCAGCCAATTGACTACCTGGCAAATAGTATTAGCATAGTCATGATTGGCTTAAGACCAATCACGATTCATTCGTAGGATCTGCACACATGGCAATCTACCCTCCCAACCCCCCAGACCACCAAGAAAAAGAAAATCAGAGATCTGTTAGCAAGAAAGAAAACAGAGAAATAGCAAGTGCCTCGGCTTTCCAAGTTCATTTGCAAGTGCCTTTTATTCTCTTCACATTACCTGTAGTGACCTCACTGATCCCCACTTTTTACCACCCCCTCAAGATCAGTTCATACTTCAGGTCCCTGGCTCTCACCAACCTTGCTGCCTCTAAGATGCACCCAGGACCTGCACCTGCACCCCAGGGAGAGGGCTTGGCTGAATGATGCCTCAAGCCCAGTGGACAAGCCCTGGAATCTGCTTTCCTGGGTTTGAATCCTGGTTGTGCCTCTTTCTGGTTACAGTCTGTTAGGAATTGATTTGATCCCCTGGGAGTAAGAACTCTTCAGTTTCCTCATCTGTCCAATGAGCATAAATACAGTGACTAGCACAAAGTGGTCTCTTAATTTTAAAAAATTATCAGATGGATGGAAGGATGACACCTACCCCCATAGAATCACTGAAAATATTAAATAAGATAATATGTATGAAAGACAAAATGAGTCCTGGATTACAGTAAATGCTCATTAGATGCAGGAGGAAACTGATGATATCACCACCCTACTTCAAAGCCTTCAATTGCTTCAGTTACACCTAGGGTAAAAGTTCAAGTCCAAACTGCTCAAACAACTTGGCCTTTGCCTACCTCTTGGGATTCTCCCTTGTTGCTTAAATCATGCTGTCTCTCCCCTGAGCAGCTGTACACCTGCTCCTCCCACCCAGTACAGATGACATCTTCCATTCATCCTTCATGTCCTATCCAAGAGTCTCTTTCCCCTAAAGTCCTTCACCTCAATTATCACACACTAGCCAGGCTAGGTTCCCAGGGAGACAAGGAGTCAAGAATGTATGCAGGGAGAATTTTTGGAGTTGGGAAACAGGAAAGCATCCTCTCAAGTCTGCACTGCCAGGGCCCCAGGCGAAGCCCCTGAGAAATGCAACAGGACTCATCTTGTTCTTCTATCTGGAAAGTTGTGGGAGCCAGAACTGCAGATCAGATGTAGATATAGAGTGAGATAGGACTACTGATAAAGGGCAGATTTCTCAAGGAACCAAGCACAGAAAGAATTCAGAAAGGCCCCATAATTATCTGGAAGCCTACAATTTGCCAAGAGTTATAGTTATAATCTCCCAAGAGCCTTCATTTTGTCATAGTTTATTGTACTTCCTGCATGTCCAAGACAAAACTGTTCATCTTCTGTTTATTCCAACCTCTTCTCCTGAATCCCTATCTCTGCCCAAGGTGCCATAATTGATATTTCATCTTCAACTTTCACATTCTGCCAGTGGTCCTCAGACTCTTCCTACAGCACTCCCATCCCTGCTACCCTACAAGATACCCAGATCCTATCACATTCTCCTAGGGCTTCTCCCCACCACTGGCCCCTCCCTGCTCCCATCCATGTTGCATACAGAGCCTGGATCCCTTCCTACCCTGCTGCTTTCATTCCCTCGGGTGCCTGCTGTATATTAGTCAGAATAGTGGGAGAAATTACAGAAAATGCAAACCTTCTTGGAAGGCCAGAGGTTTTGCAAAAAGCCTTGGGAGAAAGTTATGGCTGAAGGCAGCCTAATCCTCTTACCTTGAGCTAATAGCCAAGAGTATATATAAAGGAATGTAGAGGAGTTTATCCTCTAATGGTGTTTACTCGAGACCATTTTCATTAAACCTATACTAATTAAATACAATCATTGCCAGCTTACCAAGGCCACTGCTGACTCTGGCAGAGATGTCCTGGTTGTGCTAACTGGCAAGCCTGTGTCAGTGTACATCTTTCATCTGTCACTCAGTCAAGTCTGCTGGTAGATATAAGGAATATAGAGGAGTTTATCTAAATAGCTTGTTTACTCATGTGGTCCTAAGACCCACCTTTGATCATCCATAGGCACATGACTGCTCTCTACTTGGGAGGCTGGCAATGTTAATTACCCTCTAATGGTGTTTACTTGAGACCTTTGTCATTTAATCTGTACTAGATAAATGCAAGCATTGCTGGCTTATCAACTGCTAACTCTGGCAGAGGTCCCCTGTTCATGCTGACTGGCAAGTCTGTGTCAGTGTACATCTTTCATCCATCGCTCAGTCAAGTCTGAGAGTCAGACTCGACAGCCTGCTCAAGGATTTTCACTGGTTCCCTGTCTCCTTCATTAAACATGAATGTCTCACCTGGAACTCAGAACTCTGTACACCCTCTCCATATATATTTCTGACCATGCTCCCCATTTTTTCTTTCTTTAAAACCTGTCATACATTCAAAAGAGTGTTCCTAAGAGTTGTACAAATTATTGTCCTAAAGACCACACTGAAAAACCACCTCTTGCAGTAAATCATCAAATACGTTGTTTGTTAGCCATTCCCCTCTGCTCCCTCACTTAACGTATTCCCCTCCCACCTCTGTGAGCTAACTCAACCCTGACACGTTCATAATCATTGCCTTGATTTGCTTAGAGTCCTACCATATAGTTCTAAATGATAATCATTTGCTTGGTGTTACCAAATTCTGAATTTTCTATTGACTGTATCATTCTACATTTATTTTGCTATGACTAGATTCTCCTTCCCCTGTTTCCCAGCTTATTTGAGATATAATTCACATACCAACTCACTCACTGAAAGTCTAAAATTCACTGCCTTTAGTATATTAAGTGCAACCATCACCACAATCTAATGTTAGAAAAATGTTATCACTGCAAAAAGAAGCCCTGTACGCATTGGCAGTTACTTTCCATTTCTTCTCATCCTGCAACCCTAGGCAACCACTAATTTACTTTCTGTCTCTATAGATTTGCCTCTTCTATTCTATTTCATGTAAGTAGAATCATACCTATTTGTCCTTGTATATGCTCTGTGCTCTCATAAAACTGACCACTCTCTTTCCCCATGTGCAGAACACCATTCATTCTGTCTACACTCACCTCCCCACCCCAGCCATCACTGCCCACCCACGTCTGACAGCTTCTGTGTGATCCAGCTCCAAGCATCTCTCTTCCACAAAGGTTTTCTCTTTTTCACTCTACCTCCCTGTAATTTTTCCCCTGTCAAATTCTCAAAACACATTGTAACTTTGTCTCAGGGGGCCTAGTGTCTTCTCTACTAAACTGTCAGCTCTGTGAAGGATCAGTACCTTGCCTGACACATAAATCAGCACTCTTTCCTAGTTAAAACATTTCCAGAGCTCTCAGGCTCCTCATTTCCTTTGGGATCAGGTTCAAATTTTATTCCCTGCTGTTTTATTACTATTGTTCTCCAGAGCCTCGTCAGTGCCTGGCACATAGCAAATGTCTGATAGGTATGCACTAAGAGGATGAGGACCATGCACATTATTCTGCCTGAGATTATCACTGCTTGTGCATGTAACTAGAACTTGAATGTAAGGAACTGACTAGGTGTGTCGTAGTCCATTTTGTGCTGCTATAAGGGAATACCTGAGGCTGGGTAATTTATAATAAGCAGAAATTTATTTCTCACAGTTCTGGGGGCTGGGGAGTCCAAGATCAAGGTGCTGGCATCTTGTGAGGGCCTTCTTGCTGTGTCATAACACGGCAGAAGGCAGCATATTTCAGGAGGGTAAGGAGAGGGTGAAAGACAGAGAGAGTAACTCAAGGCCTTTTATAATCAGCATTAATCCATTCATGAGGAAGAAGCCCTCGTGACCTAAATACCTGCCATTAGGCAACACGATTGCCTGGAAGATTAAGCTTCCAACACATAGGGACACATTCAAATCATAGCAAGATACAATCAGAAAATGATGTTTCTTTCCCCTGAAAGGGCCTGTTCCACCTGCTCTGTGAGACTGAGTCCTTCACCATTCTGGGAAGAAGTCACAGGTAGTCCTTGTGGCTTACTGCTCATTCTCACAAAAATGCATTCATGACATCTAGCCCATAGAATCACCAAATCTCTATTTTCAAGTCCATGCCCCTCCCTAGGTCAACCTAGGCCTCTTTCTGGCTGGTGCCCTGGGGATTGTGGTTAGCTTCCTGTCTCTTTACCCCACCTCGCTAGCTGTACCTTCTGCCATCTCCATGGTTAGACAGGGGAAGAGGGAGAGGTAAACACATCTGATGTTGGTTTTCCCCAGGCCATGGATCATGGAGAACACCAGCTCTTTCCCTCAGCTCTCCCTCCTGTCCCCCATCACTGGGAATATTTCTCACCTGTCATGTGCTCTTGACTCAGGCAAAATCATTCCATCGATGTGGCCACTTAAGAGCTCTCCCTTGGTCCCTGGACATCTAGCAATACCACTAGCTGCCTTCTGCTCTGGGAATTATCTGATAACCCTGGCAGGGCTCTCTCTCACATGACCCACCTCTGGTCCACAGTGAACATGCATCTTTGGCCTGTGGCCAGTGGCAGAGCAGGCACACAGCCCTATTCTCTGTGACCTCTACCAGCCTCTGACCCTTGAGACTGTACCTGTGAAATGAGCCTCCAGTACCCCAAGTTACCTAAGCTCCAGGAACAGTTAATATGCTCTCTAAAAGGTGTCTTTGAAGCCATTCCCACAGACCTGAAGGAGGAAGGTAGCATGCCACCTCCCTCCATGAAGGGATAAAACTTATTACACACTGATTATTCTTCTTCCAAGAATCATTTCTTAATCTCCAGCCCCTCACCTGGCCTCTCCATGTGGTATATAGGTTGCAGCTGGGTGGTCAACTGGAGGCCCTCAAAGCTGGTTTTCAAGCCCCTCCAAGTCCTGCATGGGAAACCACACCCTGACTTTGGAACACCATTGTTCTTGCCACCTACTGACTTGAGGCCTCAGCCAAAACTGAGACAAGGGTTTCATCTTAGCCTCCTATCCTTGTCTTAACCCTTCACTTAATTGTAAGCTCCTGAAAGGCAGACACCCTGCCATGCCCATCTTCATTGCTTTCGCCCCTCTTACTTAGTGTTTAGTGGTGCCAGCTCAAGATGCCAGTAGGCATTTTAGAGGAAGATAGCCCTGGTGATGACTCAGCATCATAAAGGAAGATGAAAGAAAAAAAGGCGGAAGACTTGGATTCTGCAGTGATGACTCAAAGGGGAGGCTTTAGAGGTTTCATGTTAGAAGTTATTCAGGCTTGGAAGCTATGAAAGCAGAGCTCTCCCAGGTCCATTTTCCCTTGGCATTGACTCAAGAATAAGCATATTACACAAGTCATTTTATACAGGCTGACCTTACAATGATGAGAATGCACAAGATAGGAATAACGAGGTTTAATAGGGGAAAAAGGGTCACCCTCACTGCATCTAGGTCCTCCCAGTTATTTTCCTACATGTCCCTGCTTCTGAAATCAGATCTATCACCAGCGTCATCTTTGGGATATTAGGAAATACACTGGTCCCTTTATTTCGGCCTGGTTAAAGCATGTGCTGAAGGTCTCAGGCACATAGAGAAGCAAGCATTTATTGGCAGGATGAAGAGTTCTGGGATAAGACATTACTATTAAAAAATGTCTAATTTACATGTACGCAACACATGCTGGGTGCTGTATAGAGCTGGATCTCATCACTTTGCAATCGGAGTGTCTCTTACATTCTAAACTCATAGGATTTCACCTATATTCATTTATTTGTCAATAAATCATTGACAATAGCTAAGAATTCTTAGTTAAGACCTCCAAAGTTGTTCCCTCTACTAAATTCCTGGCCTTCATTTAAGCTGCCAGCCTCCTCTTAAAAGGTCCATGCTAGACCAGGTGCGGTGGCTCATGGCTGTAATCCCAGCACTTTGGGAGGCCTAGGCAGGCAGATCACCTGAGGTCGGGAGCTCGAGACCAACGTGACCAACATGGAGAAACCCCATCTCTACTAAAAATACAAATATTAGCTAGGCATGGTGGTGCATGCCTGTAATCCCAGCTACTTGGGAGACTGAGGCAGAAGAATCACTTAAACCCAGAAGGCGGAGGTTGCGGTGAGCCGAGATCGCACCATTGCACACCAGCCTGGGCAACAAGAGTGAAACTCCATCTCAAAAAAAAAAATGTCCATGGTAGAAGTGGCCCAAAATCACAACCTCCTCTTCCCCACATTATTGATATGGAATCCACCTTCTGAATATCTTCCCAGTCTGCTGCCTCCTCATCATCTCCACGACAGCTCCCAGTCAGTCCACCATCACTCAACAAGTGGACTTGCACAAAAGAACTTTATCACTGGTTCACCACCTGCCAGTCCTTACTCAGTCCACCTCCAACATAGATGCCTGACAAGGCTGAATTGTATCCCCCCCAAATTCATATGTTGAAGTCCTAACGCCCAGCACCTCAGAATATAACTGTATTTGAGGATAGAGCCTTTACAGAGGTCATAAGTTAAAATGAAGTATTGAGGGTGGGCCTTAATCCAACATGACTGGTGTCCTTGTAAGAAGAAGATATTTAGACACAAACAGGAGCACACATACACAAAAGAACACATGAGGACGCAGTGAGAAGGCGGCCATCTTCCAGCCCGGACAGAAGCCTCAGAAGGAACCAGCCCTGCTGACATCCCAGTCTCATACCTGTAACCTCCAGGACTGAGAAAATATGTTTCTGTTAAGCCACTCAGTCTGTGGTAGTTTTTAATGGTAGCCCCAGCAAACTAATAAAATGCCTACTAGCTTCCTACACATAAATCGGCACACTTTCCTAGTTAAAACATTTCCAGAGCCCTCAGGCTCCCCATTTCCTTTGGGATCATGTTCAAATTTCTTAATATGACATATTTAGCCTTCTTCCACCCCCAACCTGCCTTTCCGTGTCATCTCCTGCCTACCAATCCTACCCTGCCCACCATTTCTAATCCCACAACCTGATGTATCAACAATGACGTCAACATGCATTGCCTCGGTCCTCTCCCTGACTTAGTACATTTGGCATTTCTGTCTTGGACTCATCCCCTCTATGTCCCCCTTGCAAGGGAGGGAGAGAAAGAGCGAGAGAAAGAGAAGAAAAGAAAGAAGGAAGGAAGGAAGGAAGGAAGGGAGGGAGGGAGGGAGGGAGGGAGGGAGGGGAGGGGAGGGGAGGGGAGGGGAGGGGAGGGGAGGGGAGGGGAGGGAAGGGAAGGGAAGGGAAGGGAAGGGAAGGGAAGGGAAGGGAAGGAAGAAGCAGGCAGACAAAAGGTTACATCCTATTGTTTTAACCAAGAACTCTTCAAATCTGGGAATGCTTCCTGCACATAGTCTCTGTCTGCTACCCATGCTCAGGCAGGCCTGGTTGATCTTGTTTTCTGACACTGATGAGCTCTCTCGAGTTCTTAGATCCTTTCCAGGTGTACAGAATTGTCTGTACTATATTTCCAGCCACTTTCTCCTTTCAGGGTTTCATCATTGCCTTTGACTCTTTCTAAAAGTTTGAGGGTTTTTTTTTTCCACCCTGGAAATTCCTTGTCCTTTTGTCCTCTTTGTATAAACTGATGCTTCCTATTCGTCTCCCTCATCCTAGGTCTTTGCCAACAATCAATCACCCAATTACAGTCACATTACAGTAATGTCTTGGAGAGACAGTGCCTCCCTTGGAAGCTGAAATGCAGCCTCGAGCTGCTTTCCTCCATGCAAACCCAGGACTCTTTAAATTCTTCTCTGGTTATGTAACTGTAATTTCCATAGTCTTTCTCCCAAAATGTTTATCATAGATTACCTTCAAGCATACATAACTCTAATAACTTACATTCGTTTAAACATGCATTAAATTGAAATAGAACTATGAGCCACCTGGGACCCAGGCATTTCATTTCAAGGTTTAGCCATTGCTTTCCTTTCCTTTATGTGCAAGTAGGTAAACCTGTTGTGTCAACAAAGAAATGTTCTCACCCATATGACTGACATTTCAGTAAGCCTTTCCCAACCCAACCTCCCACTCACCATGTGAAGGACGCTGAGCACTGTAGAACAGCAGGGCAAAAAGCTGAGTGTTTGCTTACTTCCTCTCTTGCCAAGGGGGATGAGAGAGGGGTGGGGGAGTGTGCCTGGATGGCTCAAGGAAAAATCAATCTGAACTGGGATTTGGAGGAGGAGTGCCTTGGAGATCCGTGCCTGTTCCCTAACTATACGGTTAGCTATTGCAGCCACTAGCCACGTGCAGGTATTTACACTGTAATTGATTAGAATTAAGAAAAACTGAAAATGTGGTTCCTCAATTACACTAGTCACATTTGAAGTCTTCAAGCGCTTCAGGTGGCTGGTGGCTAGTTTAACAGGATGGTGCAGATACAGAACATTCCCATCATTGAGAAAAGTTCTAGTGCGTATCTCTGATCTATAATGTAAGACCAATATCTGAAATTTTTAATCTTTTTTTTTGAGATGGAGTCTGACTCTGTCACCCTTTCATTTCAGGGTTTAGCCATTGCTTTCCTTTATGCATAAGCAGGTAAACCTGTGTATTAACAACAAAAAAAAAATGCTTGGCGAATAACTGAAATGTTCTCACCCATATTACTGACATTTCGGTAAGCCTTTCCCAACCCAACCTCCCACTTGCCATGTGAAGGACTGAAGTGCAATGGCGCGATCTCGGCTCACTGCAACCTCCACCTCCCGGGTTCAAGGGATTCTCCTGCCTCAGCCTCCCAAGTAGCTGGAACTACAGGCGTACACCACCACACCCAGCTAATTTTTGTATTTTTAGTAGAGACGGGGCTTCACCATGTTGGCCAGACTGGTCTCAAACTCCTAACCTCAAGGGATCCACCTACTTCGGCTTCCCAAAGTGCTGGGATTACAGGCGTGAGCCAGTGAGCCACTATGCCCAGAGAAATTTCTACTTTTAAAATGAACATTGAGAAAATATAAAGTGAACTTTGCTGACTGCAGTAAGAGTAAAACAATTTTTTTGAAAGGATTACTACTAGGTGCTTTGTCAACACCAGTCAAAGACAGGAACGAAAGACAGAGAGAAGAAGGTGGTTATCAGCGGTAAAGGGGCTCACGGAAGACAAAGGGAACCCATCATTCCTAAGGGGAAAAGAAACAAAACAATTACCTGAGGTGGACTTGTCTGAAATCCTGTCGGGAGGCAGCAAGCACTTTCTCATTTGGAAAATGTGTGCATGTGAGTCTGGAGGCACAGGGTCACAGGCCATCCTGGTCTTTGGTGAGTCAATTTAAACGATGTAATATGAGGGAGGAGATGTTCCCTTTAAACAGCCATACACCCCTGTTTACACATCTTTTCCTTTTCTTAAGACCACACTGGGTCAGGTGTGCAATAATTTATGAGGGCACCACTGTTGGGATGGGGGTTTGGGGGACACCCAGAGGCCAACGAACTTTTGTCTAAAACCTGTCAGGAGAGAAACCCCAAGAATCTGTAAAATTTCCAGGAATCTTTGGTATTCAGACTCCAGGGTTCATGTTAATGACTAACACCCATGTCTCCATCTCTCTGTATTTTTAAACCTTTGCTTTGCTTGGTAAGACTCCACCCCTCCCTCCACTACCAAATAGTAAATGGCTAGTGTGTATTCCACTGCCATATTGATTTTTCAAGGCTCATGTATAGCAGTCCTGCAAGAGTAGCCTCCATTTCTGGAATCCTGCAATATTGTGAAATATCTATCTGGTTTTCTTCTTGTTTCCCGGCATATAATTCCTAAAATCATCAGACTCTCCAAAGTGATGTCTTCTGTAGGCAAATGATTTGACCGATGGCTGGCAGTGCTTAGGTAACTTTGGGATGGGGGCTGGTGACCAGAAAGACCAAGGCAGGATTAGAGGATTGGGACTTTCAGCCCCTCCCCAACCTCAGTGGAGGGGAAGGGGGTTGAAGGTTGAGTTGTTCACCAATGCCCAGTGATGTCATCAACCATGCCTGCATGATGAAACCTGCATAAAAACCCGAAAGAACTGGGTGCAGAGAGCCAGCTGATAGCCAAACATGGAGGCTTATACATGCATGTGCCTGGAGCATGGCGCACCCCAACTCCACAGGGACAGAAGCTCTGGGCTCAGGACTGCAGACCTCTCCCTGTGTATCTCTTCATCTGTTTATTTGTATCTTTTATTGTTGTGTTGTTGTTGTTGTTGTTTGAGATGGAGTATCACTCTGTCGCCCAGGTTGGAGTGCAGTGGCACGATCTCGGCTCACTGCAACCTCCGCCTCCTGAGGGTCAAGCAATTCTCCTGCCTCAGCCTCCTGAGTAGCTGGGATTACAGATACCCGCCATCACACCCAGCCAATTTTTGTGTTTTTAGTAGAGACAGGGTTTCACCATGTTGGCCAGGTTGGTCTCGAACTCCTGATATCAGGTGATCTGCCTGCCTTGGCCTCCCGAAGTGCTGGGATTACAGGCATGAGCCACTGCACCAGGCCTTATTTGTGTATTTTTAAATATCCTTTGTAATAAACTGGTAAATGTAAGAAAGTGTTTCCCTGAGGTCCATGAGCAGCTCTAGCAAATTAATCGAACCCAAGGAGGAGGTTGTAGGAACCCCAATTTATAGCTGATGGGTCAGAGCCACAGGCAAAATAACCAGGGGCTTGTGAATGGCATCAGAAGAGGGGGGCAGCCTTCAGGGATTGAGCCCCCACCCCTGTGGGATCTGACGCTAGCTCTAGGTAGACTGCATTGAAATTGAACTGGAGGACAGCCAGCTGGTGTCCGCTGCAGACTGATTGCTCCCTTGGAGTGTAGGGGAAGCCCACATACATTTGGTCTCAGAAATCTTCTATGTTGATTGTTGTGGAGTAAGAGAACAGAAATAACATGGTAAAAACCCATCTCTACTAAAAATACAAAAATTAGCTGGGCATGGTGGCACTGGCCTGTGGTCCCAGCTACTCAGGAGGCTGAGGCAGGAGAATCACCTCCCAGGAGAACCTGGGAGGTGGAAGTTGCAGTGAATTGAGATCATGCCACTGCACTCCAGCCTGGGCGACAAAGTGAGACTGTCTCAAAAAAAAATAAAAGAAAAAGAAAGCACTTTGAGTTTGCTTTTACTCAGTCTTTATAAAAGCTCTTCGGAAAATCAGCTCTGCTGGACTGCTACTCCATCCAAGCTGCATGGTGGGCTGCCTGAGGGGCAGCCTGATCCATGGAAGCTCTGGAATTGGCAGGCTGCCCTGTGAGTAGGACTGAGGCAGACCTCTCTGGGCATGCGCTTTCTTTTTCAGGAGACCCCAGCCGAGGGTGGAGCCGCCAACCACAGGACGAGGTCCGTGCGTCCCTGGTCAGCAACAATGGCTGGGGAGCTGCTTATAGTAGCTGGCAGATTGGCAGCAGGTCCGAGACTGCTTACTGCTAGCAGCAAAATCAGCCTGTCATTCCCTCTGCCTCTCACTCTCATGGACGCATCATACACACGCCATTCCATTCCTCCACACCCAAGCACCTACACGCAGACGCACACACCCTCTCCAAACATATACATAAAACCCGCACACACCCAAACTGGTATGCATACATGTATACACATATACACCCACTCCACACGCACACAACACATATCCACACGTACATGCTTTTGAGAGTTCAGCCATCAGCACGGTCGTCTTGCCTGGCTAAGCTTGAAGCTGCCTGTCAAGAGGAAGCAAGCTTCAAGTTGGGACCAAACTCACCCCCCAACTCCTGCAGCAGCAGCTCTGGACAGGGAGGAAGCCACCTGTGCTGAAGCCCTTCCATCTTCTGCTTGCCCTCTGCCCCCCTGCAAGGACACTGGACTCAGCCTGAGCTCAGGCAAGAGCAGACCGTTGTCCTGGGTTTGTGGTCATTCTGTGACATTAGCATATCTCTCATTATAAGATTTATGATGTAATATTGTATGGTCTATGATATCACATGCATGGCATATAAAAGATTGTGTGTGTGTGTGTGTGTGTGTGTGTGTGTGTGTGTGTGTGTGCAGAAACCATGTCTATGAACAGGACAACAAGAGAAGAGGCAGAGAGGAGGAATGCAACCCATTCTAACAGGAATGCAACAGCATACAGTTTGGAAATTGACCCAGCAGCAGACCAATAACTCAGCCCAGGCCCAGGGTTGGTTTGCAATCACATTCACGCAGGTATTGGGCACCGTGGCCACTTCAGCACCAGTGAGACGTTCATGCTGAAATCTGCAGGAATCCAGCTATTTCCACGAAATTGGGAAGAAACAAGAGCTGAAGGGACTGCAGCAATGTGGTATTTTTTAAGGTGTTGCTAACCAGCTAATAATATCTGGGTTTTGGGGCGTGCTGCACACACTCGAAGGCTCTGCCAACACGAGCTAATTAACCTGTACTCAGAGGTGGGTGTGCATGTGAACTGTTACCACTTCAGCTTGCAGAACCACTTAGCTCTGTCACACGTCTTGTAGCAACATGCCAAGAGATCGCTAAAAACACACTGGGTTTTTAATACCTGGATTTAAGCAAATAGTGCTGGGAATCTCTGAGGCTGCTCATGCATTCAAATGAGAATGTTCCCTCTTCCCTCCTAGCTCCCGGCTGCTGTACATTCTTCTAGACTTCAACGCCCACTCAGATGTCTCCCTCCTCTACACAGCCTTCCCCAGCTGTGCTTGCACGCAAATCGATCCTTCTCCATGGTGACCAACCATCGTGTTTGCCTGGGACCATCTCAGTTTAATACTGAAAGCCTTCTGTGGCAGTCAACCCTTTAGTCCTGGGCAACCTGGGACTACAAGATTCTCACCATTCTAAAGGATGCATTACATACGATTTTGCTACTAACAATACTGTCTGCTATCTAGTAACATAACCTGATAATTTGTACTGAGTTTGTCTCAAGATTATAAACTGCTCAAGAATAGGGTCCTTTCTTCATCTCCTTGCAATCTCTAATTTGGGCACAAAGAATTACATATTGAATTCATTTCTTTTTTTTAATTATTATTATTATTTTTTGAGACAGTCTTGCTCTGTCACCCAGGCTGGAGTGCAGTGGCATAATCTCGGCTCACTGCAACCTCCACCTCCCAGGCTCAATCTATTCTTCTGCCTCGGCAGAAGCTAGGATTTACAGGTATGCACCACTATGCCCAGCTAATTTTTGTATTTTTTTTTTTTAGACAAAGTCTCACTGTCACCCAGGCTGGAGCGCAGTGGCACGATCTTGGCTCACTGCAACCTCTGCCCCCGGATTCAAGCAATTCTCCCGCCTCGGCCTCCCAAGTAGCTGGGATTACAGGTGCCCGCCACCACACCCATATAATTTTTGTATTTTTAGTAGAGATGGGGTTTCTCCATGCTGGCCAGGCTGGTCTGGAACTCCTGACCTCAGGTGATCCACTGTTCTTGGCCTTCCAAAGTGTTAGGATTACGGGTGTGAGCCATCGCACCTGGCCATGACTTTTTTTTTTTTTGAGATGGAGTCTTATCCTGTCACCCAGGCTGAAGTGTAGTGACAATCTCAACTCACTGCAACCTCCACCTCCTTGGTTCAAGTCATTCTCCTGCCTCAGCCTCCCAAGTGGCTGGGACTACAGGCATGCACCACCACGCCCAGCTAATTTTTATTTTTATTTTTATTTTTGTATTTTTTAGTAGAATCAGGGTTTCACCAGATTGGCCAGGCTGGTCTCCAACTCCTGACCTTGTGATCCGCCTACCTCAGCCTCCCAAAGTGCTGGGATTACAGGTGTGAGCCACCGTGCCCGGCCGACTTCCTTTCCTTTAACACCAGGTCTCTGCTATAACACAAGTCAAAATAAGACCCCTAATAGGTTTTTCTCTCTGTAGACAGTATAGGCCTTTCCCACTGAATGGTACCTTGAGCCTTAATCTTCCAGGTTGTAGGTCCAGACTAAGGACTCAGGGTGTTTGCCCTGATTAGCAAAAGAGCCCTCAGCAGCCAACTCTCCTGAATTGATCTCTAGGGAATTTGTTCTGGGCCCACCCCTAGAACTTCCAGTTCGAGACTGCAACTCCCTGGTGATTCTCATTCAAATGGTCCTTGAAAAATAAAAGTAAGACCGGCACAGTGGTACATGCTTATAATCCCAGCACTTTGAGAGGCCGAGGTGAGAAGATCCCTTGAAGCCAGGAGTTCAAAACCAACTGAGGCAACATAGTGAAACCCCATCTTTATAAAAAATTTAAAAAAAAATTAGCCAGGGTGTGGTGGCACAGACCTGTAGTCCCTGCTATTCAGGAGGCTGAGGCAGGACGATCACTTGAACCCAGGAGGTGGAAGCTACAGTAAGCTGCGATCACACAATTGCACTCCAGCCTGGGCAAAAGAGCCATACCTTGTCTCAGAAGTAAGCAGAAAAAGAGAAAAGAAAAATAGAGTAGAAACTCTTTCTTTCGGCTCTGTTGGGACTAGTTGTCAACTGTCAATCGAAAAAGCCACTTACAGTGAAAATTCATTTTTAAAAAGAAAAAAAGATAAATATTTAAACTTAAACATTTCATTTGAATTTAAAACATGTAAAAAAAATTTTTTTTGATTTAAGTCCAAGGCCTTCCTTTGAATTTGCGCATTGGATTTCTTCGTTGTTTTTCTTGTATAAATCATGCGTGTATATTTCTAGTTATGATTTCTTTAAAATAGAACAAGAATTTAAAGACACTTGTGAAGTATTCTGAGAATGGACTCCTTCCAGAGCCTTGCAATATTTTTCTCAATCTTTTTACAGTTGTCTCAACCACACCAAATTAAGCAAAAATTTTAAGCAACTTACATTTGTTGGATCTTACCAAAGCATTCGACTGAATTCTTGGTGAAGTAGATGACGTCTTTTTGCATAGAATGTAAGTTACACAAAAAAGGGGATCTTTGTTTTCTTGTTCGCTGAGTTATTCCATGCATGAAGAACATTGCCTTCCATATTATAGATGTTTCATTTGTTGAATAAAATGATTTACTTAATATTTAATTAAATTAATTAGTTACAACAATAAGGACAAATGCCAGAAAGAGGTTTGGGAGCTAATGCAACTGACTCTTGGTACACACAGTAGGTAAATCAGCAGGTCGGAGCGCGGCTGCATGAGAGAGTCATTGACTAGCTATGAGCGTTCAACTTGCTGTGAGCGTTAGTTAGTGTGTGTTCTTGGGAGGGCATGAAGTGTTCATTCATTTGGGGAGTCAGTTAAATGGAGGTTTGTTATGAGATATTCCTCTCTCCTGATCAGATAAGAAGCCCAGGTCAAAGGAGAATGGAGGCAAGAGCCAGTGGAATGAGTCAGAGAGCACTTCTCTCATTTCCGGTTCAGAAGGTGCCCTGTTTTGGATTCCAGAGCCAGAGAAGAAAGAACAGGGCAAGCAGATTCTCTGCAAACCCCAAATTACCAACCCATCTTCCTGAATTTCCAAGAAGCTCTTCTCCCAAATAAATCATTAGAGATCTTTCAACCTGTTCTAAGCTAGGGGCTTCTGTGGTTCCCAACAGAAGTTATACATCCTGCCATCATTTTAAGAGAAAAAAAACCCACCCCACCCATTTCTTGGTGTTATTTATTCATGTCCTTCTTTGCCAAGAATGCACTTGAATAAATTCATTTGAGACCACACCTGGAACGATGTCAGTGAGTCAGACCGTCTCACTGCAGACTCTGGCACTACACCAGCAATGTGAAACCTTCTGTAAACCTTGGGGGACAATACTTCATAGGGTTGTTGTGAAAACTCAGTGAGATAACATGCATGAAGCACTGAGAACAGTGTCTATCCATAAGTTGGTCAACACATCATCATTGTTGTATTTGCATCTGTGTCCTGCTGCGTCACCAGAACCTCATGAGTGTCACAAACAAGCCAACAATAACAAAAAAGTTTGGTTAACTGAATTTCTGCTTCTGCCACAAAAGACTTAAATGTTCAGGGCCCTGATTCATTGCAAATAATTAGCCTTTCCTTCCTCGAACGAGTTTGGTTTGGGGGAGAATCAAGATTTATGATAGAGGTAAGTAGTGAATCCTATTACTTTTAGGCAGGTTTGAAAAGCCTGAAGATGGCTGGGCGCGGTGGCTCATGCCTGTAATCCCAGCACTCTGGGAGGCCAAGGCGGGCAGATCACTTGAGGACAGGAGTTCTAGACCAACCTGGCCAACATGCTGAAACCCCATCTCTACTGAAACACAAAAATTAGCCAGCCCATAGTGGCACATGCCTGTAATCCCAGCTACTCAGGAGGCTGAGGCATGAGAATCACTTGAACCCAGGAGGTAGAGGTTGCAGTGAACCAAGATCACGCCACTGCACTCCAGCCTGTATGACAGAATGAGATACTATCTCAAAAAGAAAAAAAAGGTAAAGAAAAGCCTGCAGAAAAGGCAAGGAGGGGCAAGGGTCACTTCATTTTCCAACAGTGTCATTCTTAGATTCCAGCTCACTATGGATGTAGTATTACATTCACTGGATAAAACTGACTGCACACATTAAAACTGACTGCATGAAGATTGTTATTAATAATGAAAAATGATTGCAATATTAATTGAAGATTTATAAAACAATCATTCATTTAGGCATTCATTTATTAATATTAAGTCAGTAGCAAATAAAACAGATGACATCCCTGACCTCATGAAATATTTGTTCTTATAAGACAAATATTCATTAGAGGACATGTGGAAGAAATGCATCTAAATTTTAATAAATTTTTTATTTCTGAGTTATTGAATTACATTTTATTTTAATGTTCTTTAAATTTTTTTGTATTTATTTCAAAAAGGGCAGGAGGAAACATTTATTAGAGATATTTTAACTGCTTAGTGTCTGAATCCCCTTCTTATAATTGGAGAAAATCCCTTTTCCTTTTTTTTTTTTTTTGCTCAGGCTGGAGTGCAGTGGCATGATCTCAGCTCACTGCAACCTCCACCTCCCGGGATCAAGTGATTCTCCTGCCTCAGCCTCCCGAGTAGCTGGGACTATAGGTGTGCACCACCATGTCTAGCTAATTTTTTTTATTTTTAGTAGAGACAGGGTTTTTCACTGTGTTAGCCAGGATGGTCTCGATCTCCTGACCTCATGATCCACCCCCCTCAACCTCGCAAAGTGCTGGGATTACAGGCATGAGCCACTGCACCCAGCCTGGAGAAAATTCCTTTTTATAAAGCTTGTCTACCCACGTACTACAGAGGCTGAAAACATCAGATCTTTTCTTTCCCAGCTACCCGCACAGTCAGGCGTAGGCATGCAATCCTAGGTTGCTTGGGCCTCGTATGATCATAGTGCACTTTGCTTTAAGACCAAGTGATATAGGCAAGTGGGGATGACAGTGAATCCTTGCTGGTGGTGCAGATTGTTGCAGTGAGACTGGATCTTGGGCCAGCCACGGTGGCTAACGCCTGTCATCCAAGCACTTTGGGAGGCCAGAGCGGGCAGATCACCTGACACAGGAGTTTGCGACCAGTCTGACCAATATGGTGAAATTCCATCTCTACTAAAAATACAAAAAAATTAGCTGGGCATGGTGGCGGGGACCTGTAATTAATCGCAGCTACTCAGGAGGCTGAGGCAGGAGAATTGCTTAAACCCGGGATGTGGAGGTTGTCTCTACTACAAATACAAAAATTAGCTGGGTATAGTAGTCCTAGCTGCTTGGGAGGCTGAAACAGAAGAATTGCTTGAACCTGGGAGGTGGAGGTTGCAGTGAGCAGGGATCACACCACTGCACTCCAACCTGGGCAACAGAGAGAGACTCTGTGTGAAAAAAAAAAAAAGACTGGCTCCCAGCCCAGCAGTTCAACAACGTTGGCGGCATTGTTGAACGCCAAGCAGCCACATGGTCTGGATTGCTCCGTTGAAGTGGTCAGTTTTTCTGCCCTAACAAAAGTCTGGTGTGAGCCACAGAGCGCCATCATTGGTGGCAGAGGGATAGTCAGGAGGGTGCTTGAGCAGACTGTGATGACACAAGTTGCTCCATGAGCAGCAGCCTCACCCCTGCCACTCCGCCATCCTTCTCTCCACTCCGCCATCCTTCTGTCCACTCACACCTACAGCCTCATGGGACGTTCCCTGTGTCAGCTCAAAGCCAAGCATGGCCTCAGACGGATCTGCTTCATCTGCCTGCTCCAACCAGAAGTAAACAACTGGCTCTATATCCCTACTCTTGAATGGCCCTAAAGGCTGTGGGTAAAGGGAACTCCTCCCAGAGGATGGAAGCTTGAGTGGAACACTTTGTTGGCAACTCTTGCTGGACAGTGAGAGAACTTGAGCTATAAAACATTATCAGATTCTTGGGCTGCAGGTTGTGGCTGATGTTTGGATAGCTGGTCATGAACGTGGAAGGAACAAGATTGGAGAATTAGCCCCAGGGGGTTTGACGAGGTATGTGGATGGGCATCTAGAAAAGTTTCCCAAAAGTGTACTCTCTCCCGAAGACCCTTACTGCACAGTGGGAAAGGTAATGAATGAATCAGTGAACAAAACTATCAGCCCTGTAGATATCAGTCAACCTCCTTCCCAGCCACCCCACTGACTGTTTGATGGGCTCATATGCAAAGTGGCCATGGAGGTAGAAATGGAACCAACTGACGGACTCAGAGAGACACATTTCCCTTCCCCATGACTAATTTGGCAACTTCCAGTGTGCTGAGGCCCAACCTGCGAGCAGCATGAAGCCTCCCTTATCCTGTAATATTGTGTCTTTCTTAGATGGATCATCCTAGCTGCCAGCCAAAGTGAAAAACAGAATGTCATCAAGCTGAGGTCGTAGAGTTAAGGTAAAATGATTGGCTGCCCTCAGCGTTGGCACAAAGTAGTTTTCTTTCTTTGTATCTACACTGAGCGTATTTTGTTAGACCCACCAGAATGCGAAAGTAATTAAGTCCCCTCTTTGTCCCAGCTTGAAAATATTTGTGGAAGGCCTGCAGCCTGCTTTCTTCCAGCCAGCCAGCTGCCTAATGAAGCATTTCCTCCTTAGCTGCTTCAATCTTCCTTCGTTTCACATTTTAGCTGATCTGTAAACCTCTTCCAAGTTATCTGCATCTTCTTGATACCACTGCACTCCAGATCAAATACCAGGCACATTCATGTTGAGCCTCACCTCCTCAACCTATTACATGCCTCCGGCAGCAAAGGCAACTAAACCATGTAAGCATCTTATCTAATTATTGTAATTGCTTTTCAGACACATGCACACACGACAGATATACTTTGTTACCTCAGAGAATTAATGCCTTCTGAGGTCAAAAACCACATCTCTCTTGGTTAGAAAAGGAAGGGAAATAAATAGTCTTGTGAGATTGATGAGTCTAACCATAGGAAGAGCAGTGGATGGAGTTTTGAGGGTGTTGGTAGGTGGTCTAGCTGTAACCCCACAAGCTGGGAGACCTTGGATAAGTCATTTCACTAACTGGGCTCTCCATTTCCTGGTGAATAAAAATTAATGTGTTAAATTGCCGCAAAAGAGCTTCCTGTTGTTGCTATTTGTGAAAAGATAAATGATGTTTCAAGCTAACATTTAAACCAGTGGATCACAATGAGAGTGAGACTGAATCAGAATCCCCTGGGGTGCGTTTGCAGAATACACCGGCTTCTCCAGGCCTGGGCCTACTACCCCTCCAAGAAAGGCGAAAGAGGCATTTCTGCTTTATGAAAGCAGATTATGGTGGTGACTGTGGGGCAGAACAATGTTACCCTCGTAATCACCAGAATCTGTGAATATGTTGGGTTACATGGAAATGAAGGCTGCAGATAGAATTAAGGTTGCTAATCAGTCGACCTTAAGAGAACAAGATTCTACTGCATTATTCAGCAGGCCCAGTGTAATCACAAGGCTCCTAAAAGCAGAAGAGAGAGGCAGAGGAGCAGGTCAGAGGACTCAATATGAGAAAGGTTTCACTTACTCTTGCTGGCTTTGGAGATGGAGAAGGTGCCACAAGGCAAGGGGCAGGTTCTCCTCTAGCACCTCCAGAAAGAATGCAGCCCTGCCCACACCTTGATTTTAGCCCAGTGAGGCTGATTTCAGCCTCTGACCTCCAGAACTCTTAAGATGATAAATGTGTGTTGGTTCAAGCCACTAAATGCATGGTAATTTTGCCACAGTGGGAAGAGGAAACAAAAATAGTGACCTCCAGGAGCAATGTACTTTTACATTGACTCTCACACATAACACACACACACACACACGTGCATCTCACATACTGCTCAGTCACACTCACATACATGCATATTCCCACCCACCCACATGCTCACACAGTCACTCACAGACACTTATATACGTAGTCACATGTATGCCAAAACAAATCCATTCCACTACTCTGGATTTTATGGAATAATACCCATAGACTTCCCCCAAGAAAAGACTGAATTTCTACTAAGTGAACTAAGAAATAAGTTGCAGTGAAAGAAGCTATGGAATGGGGAGGGGTCTGTGACACCCCAGCTTCTGCCAGGCTCGCCTCTGCCTCCCTGTGCCGGCCTCAGTCCTGTGACGACTCTAGGCAGCCCCTTCCCTCAGCTCATACAGACCTGTCCTTTCCCACAGAAGAACCTCTCCTGCCTCCCACAACCCTTAACCCCTCCCTCCGTTGGTCTGAGAGGAGTTCCTGGCTTTCTGCACCACTCTATGCAGCCAACTCTTAGACCAACTCTTAGCTCCCACTCCCTGATCTTTCCTTTTAATCCATGTTTCTTCTTTTCTCAAAATGCATTTGATATGCTTTTCATGATACCAAGATCTGATTTTGCGGGACACGGTGGATCACACCTGCAATCCCAGCACTTTTGGAGGTTGAGGTTGAGGTCAGGCGTTTGAGACCAGCCTGACCAACACAGTGAAACCCCATCTCTACAAAAAATTTAAAAATTAGCTAGGCATAGTTGTGCATGCCTATAATCCCAGCTACTCAAGAGGCTGAGGCAGGAGAATCACTCGAATCTGGGATGTGGAGGTTGCAGTGAGCCAAGATCATGCCACTGCACATCAGCCAGGGCAAAATAGTGAGACTTCTCAAAAAAAAAATCTCATTTTGTTTTCTTTACTTCAACTCCCCCTCAATATTTAGGGCACACATTTGTACTGCAGTTGATGGGGCTGGTTAGGGTTGGTGGCAGGGTGACCTGATAGGAAAAGTTCCACAGGGAATCAAGAGGCCTGAGGGCCCGTCCTGGCCATCCCATTACTCCGTGGTCACGTAATTACAAAATGTGTCACCCTTCACAAAATAAGTTAGACTGCTTATCTCTAAATCCCACATGAAATGTTTCCTTATTATTAGTGTATTTGTGTTCAGCAGGAGTGTTCTGTGTTTCCCGGAAATTAAAATCTCCTTTAGGGCATGAGTTAAGTTTCTATTTATTTTCAGTTCGCCCCCGCACCTAGTAAAATGTGCCATACCCTGTGGGTGTCCAGTGAATGTGGATTGACTGACTGCTGACCTCACATTAAGAAGGCATGACTCTTCCTTCTGCTGCTGAGGTGTGAATACAAAAAGAAAAACAATGCTCATAGTTTTTTAAAAAGAAGCATGACTCGATTCAAATACTGCAAGCCATGAATCTGCTGGGGAAGAAAAATCACTTTGTAGGTATGCATTTGAGTCCTCTTCATATCAACAGAGACATTTTGAGAATCTATGCTCAAATGTATAAAATAGCTCTTATTAAGCTATAAAACAGGGGTCCTCAACCACGGGGCCACAGACCAGTATCAATCCGAGGCCTACTAGGAACTGGGCTGCACAGTGGGAGAGCAGAGGGAGAGTTAGAGAAGCTTCATCTGTATTTACAGCTGCTCCCCATTATTACCTGAGCTTCACCTCCTGTCAGATCAGCAGTCGCATTAGATTCTCACAGGAGCACAAACCCTATTGTGAACTGCACATGCGAGGGACTCTAGATTGCCACTCCTTATGAAAAGCTAATGCCTGATGATCTGTCACTGTCTCCCATCACCCCCATATGGGACCAGCCAGTCGCAGGAAAACAAGCTCAGGGTTCCCACTGATTCTACATTATGGTGAGTCATATAATTATTTCATTATATGAAGAAATAAAGTGCATAATAAATGGAATGTTCTGGAATCATCCTGAAACCACTCCCCACCCCTGGTCTGAGGAAAACTTATCTTCCATGAAATAGGTCCCTGGTGCCAAGAGGGTTTGGAAAAGCTGCTATAAAATAATTATTAGCATGATCATGTCATGATAATACTTATTAACGGAGGTGTTTCCTGCGAAAACTACAAGACTCCCTTATTTTTTTTCTTTTGAGACGAAGTCTAGCTGTGTTGCAGGCTGGAGTGCAGTGGTGCGATCTCAGCTCACTGCACTTCCACCTCACCTCCCAGGTTCAAGTGATTCTCCTGCCTCAGCCTCCCAAGTAGCTGGGACTACAGGTGTGTACCACCATGCACAAGTAATTTTTTGTGTTTTGTTTTGTTTTGAGACGGAGTTTCACTCGTTACCCAGGCTGGAGTGCAATGGCGCAATCTCGGCTCACCGCAACCTCCGCCTCCTGGGTTCAGGCAATTCTCCTGCCTCAGCCTCCTGAGTAGCTTGGATTACAGCACGTGCCACCATGCCCAGCTAATTTTTTGTATTTTTAATGGAGACGAGGTTTCACCATGTTGACCAGGATGGTCTCGATCTCTTGACCTCGTGATCCACCTGCCTCGGCCTCCCAAAGTGCTGGGATTACAGGCTTGAGCCACTGCACTCGGCCCGAATTTTTTGTTTTTAGAAAGACAGGGTTTCACCGTGTTGGCCAGGATGGTCTTGATCTCTTGACCTTGTGATCCGCCTACCTCGGCCTCCCAAAGTGCTGGAATTACAGGCGTGAACTGCACCCAGCCAAGCCTTCCTTATTTTATTTAGAAGGCAAAAGTAGGGGCAGAATTGAGCCCTCCCTAAACTTCATATATGTAGGTCCCAACCCCCAGTACCTCAGAAGGTAACTGGACTTGGAGATGGGTTCTTAAACAGGTCATTAAGTTAAATCATCAGGTCATCAGGGTGGGCCCTAATCCAATGTTACAGTTGTCATTTTAGGAACAGATCAGAACACACACGAGGAAGGCGGTGTTAAGACACATGAAGAAGGCGGCCATCTACAAGCCAAACAGAAAAGCCTCAAAAGAAACCCACCATGCTGACACCTTGAGCTCCAACTGTCAGCCTGCGAATCATAAGAAAATGATCTTCTGTTGGTTAAGCTGCCCAGTCTCTGGTACTTTGTGGCGGACATTCCAGCAAATGAATGTAGAAAGCATATAGACTAAGTTTGTTTATTTAAAATGTTTGGGGGAAGCCTATTAATTTTGAAATTATATACTTAATACATAATTATTATAAAAACTTTCTGGAAAAAGAAATTTAATGGCATTTAATTTCTCCCCTTGCCATTGATTGATGTCCTTCCAGAATGTTCTATATGTAAATATATAAATTTCAAATTGAGTAATGATATACCTATAATCTGTCATCACTAAATATGTTAATTTTGCCCTTCCATTTTAGTAAATATAAATTTAATTTTAATGGTGGGTAGTTCTCCGGTATACAAATGTAACTGCCAGGTGCAGTGGCTCATGCCTGTATTCCCAGCACTTTGGGAGGCCGAGGTGGACAGATCACCTGAGGTCAGGAGTTCGAGACCAGCCTAGCCAACATGATGAAACCCCGTCTCTACTAAAAAAATACAAAAATTAGCTGGGTGTGGTGGCAGGCATCTGTAATCCCAGCTCATCAGGAGGCTGAGGCAAGAGAATGGCTTGAACCCAGGAGGCAGAGGTTGCAGTGAGCTGAAATTACACCATCGCACTCCAGCCTGGGTGACAGAGCAAGACTCCATCTCAAAAATAAATAAATTTAACTAATTCACTTAATCAGTGATCTATGGCTCAACAGCTAAATTTTTCTTCCTGTTTCTTCACTGGTAATGCAAACTATTTATTCATCTTTACACATTTTCCCAATATTTTTACAGAATAAATACCTAAGAGGTTGCTGTGTCAAAAAAGAATGCTGTTTCCAGATTTTTTATACCTTAAGGAATGACTTGTTTTTTGATACCTTTAAGGGTGCAGTGGTGCAATCATAGTTCCCTGTAGCCTTGAACTCCTGGACTCAAGCAGTCCCCTGCCTTAATCTCCCTCCTGCCTCAGCCTCCAAAGTAGCTAGGACTACAGGCTTGTGCCACCATCTTCAGCAAACTGTTTTTTTCTTTTAATTTTAGAGATGGGGGGCCTGGCTGGTGGCTGAGGCAGGCAGATCACAAGGTCAGGAGTTCGAGACCAGCCTAACCAACATGGTGAAACCCCATCTCTACTAAAAATAAAAAAATTACTCATGCCTATAATCCCAGCTGCTCGGGAGGCTGAGGCAGGAGAATCACTTGAACTCGGGAGGTGGAGGTTGCAGTGAGCCAAGATCACGCCACTGCACTCCAGCCTGGGTAACAGAGCAATATCCTTTCTCAAAAACAAATTTTAGAGATGGGGTCTTGATGTTTTCCAGGCTAGTCTTGAACTCCGGGCTTCCAGAGGTCCCCCTACCTTAGCCTTCTACAGTGCTGGGATTACAAGCATGAACTACCAAACTCAGCCATAAGATGTTATTTCTAAATCTGTTCTTACAGGTCATAATTTAAAAGTGATTTGAAGACCCAAAATTCTTAGAGCATGGTAGAAATGAAGGGCCATTGATTCCTTGGATCCGACATATATCAGTGAATCTTACATGGCACATGAACCAGAGCAATGCCTCTTCCAAATGATGTGTCTCCCTGAAATTTGTGCTTTTGGCATTTTTTGGATCTGGAAAGGGTGGAAGTGGGTCAGCCTAAGTCAGTTACCACTATTAAAAAAAAAAACTAGGGCCAGGCACAGTAATCCTGGCACTTTGAGAGGCTGAGGCCAGCAGATCACTTGAGGTCAGGAATTCAAGACCAGCCTGGCCAACATGGTGAAACCCCCATCTCTACCAAACATACAAAAAAAATTAGGTAGGCATGGTGGTGCATGCCTGTAATTCCAGCTACTCAGGAGGCTGAGACATGAGAATTAATAGAACCTGGGAGGTGAGGCTGCAGTGAGCTTGGATTGCGCCACTGCACTCCAGCCTGAGTGACAGAGCAAGACTCTGTCTCAAAAAATAAAAATAAAAATAAAAAATAAAACACTAAACACACACACTCACTCACGCACATCCACCCAGCTTCGCATTTTACAAGAGGCCAGCATAGAATGTCTGCACCCCCTTCTTCAACAGAGATAAGAAAAGCAACCGTTTGTCTCTATCTAGTGGACTGTCTTCCTTTTTTTTTCCCCTTGAGACAGAGTTTCACTCTTGTTGCCCAGGCTGGAGTGCAATGGTGTGATCTCGACTCACCGAAACCTCTGCCTCCCAGGTTAAAGCGATTCTCCCACCTCAGCCTCCTGAGTAGCTGGGATTACAGGCATCCGCCACCACACCTTGGTAATTTTTTGTATTTTTAGTAGAGACGGGGTTTCACCATGTTGGCCAGGCTTGTCTCAAACTCCTGACCTCAGGTGATCCACCTGCCTCAGCCTCCCAAAGTGCTGGGATTACAGGCGGGAGCCACCACACCAGGCCAAGTGTACTCTCTAGACCAAATATTGGAACCACTTATTTTATTGTCCTGATATAGAATCCATAAATAGCATGATTCTATGTATGGATTACCACCACACATCCCTGTAAATCCCCACGCCTGACCAAAATAGATGTCAGTAAGAAGTCAGATGCGTGGCTTGCATGTAAAATTCCTGTGAACAGGACCGCTACACGCACACGCTGAGCCCTGTGTGCTGCTTTGGCAACTCAGATCCTACGGGCAGTGCTGTCATTGGTGAGGTAATTTTCAGAAATGGTAAGCAACTCAGCCGAGCGCAGTGGCTCACGCCTGTAATCCCAGCACTTTGGGAGGCCGAGGCGGGCAGATCACCTGAGGTCAGGTGTTCGAGACCAGCCGGGCCACATGGTGAAACCCTGTCTCTACTAAAAAAATATAAAAATTATCCAGCCGTGGTGGCAGGCACCTGTAATCCCAGCTCCTCAGGAGGTTGAGGCAGGAGAATGGCTTGAACTCGGGAGGCAGAGGTTGCAGTGAGCCAAGATCATGCCATTGCACTCCAGCCTGGGGGACAAGAGTGAAACTCCATCTCAAAAAAAAAAAAAAATGGTAAGCAACTCTTAGCCAAGGTTACAGAGTACAGGATTTCAATTTATATGACAGTTATACAACTGGGAAATTCTGTGTGTATTAAAAACATAGGAAAATAATTTGTATTATATATGAAATAGAGTTTTTTGTCAAAATAAGGTTCAGGTCTAGCATTAGATCATTATCAACAGGTTTTTTACCTATATAAATGACCAACAAGACAATCAAAACCAGTGCAGGCTGGGAGAGAAGTTTTCATCATGAGGGAAAACCTCACACCTTGCAGGATGAATCAGAAATCCTGTCTCCCACCAACTATGTGCCAGGTGTATCCCCATTGGTTGTGGTTACTAAGAAATGCCCACAGATTTGCAAAACACCCTGGGAGCAGAGGTGCCCTCATTAAGCATCACTGCACAAATATTCTTCTTAAAATAGAATCCCCTGACCCAAACACTATACTTCCTATGGAGAGTGATAGAAGGAATTTGATGTAGAACATCTTGGAAATGCCAAGTTGGCTTTATCTTAAGTGCCATTGATCTGTAGAAGCTGACTGAAGTGGTGTGTGGAGAAGGTGTCTAGAACAGCCTTTGGAATTGCCACCATCTATCAACCATGCCATCGTGAGCACAGAGGAGGGAAGTGTGGCCTGCCTGCCACTATGTTTGCCAGCCCAGAAATGTTAACCCTCTTACTCTAGACATCTTTTGCCTATGTCTGCAGTTGAAGATTGAAATCACTTTTTGGCAGGGGAAAAAAAATGCAATTGACTCACGTCAAGCTCCACTTTCCCACATTTGGCGAAACATTTCAGAAGTTAGAGCAAAGAGGAAAACATCAGGTTCAAATATTCAAAACTATACATATTTCATGGAACAAGAGGAACTCTCTGTGACAGAGAAATTAAAAAATAGAACTGCTGAGCAGATATACAAAGTATGGTTTCTGTCAGGGAGAGTCTGGAAGAATTCACACAGTGGCAGCTCCAAAATTCAAGGATAGAGCAAAATTCTTGCATCGAACTTTTTCTTCCACAGCCTGCCCCCTGGTGGAGATGTTAATAAGCAGGAGACACAAAATATTGAATTTACCAAAGGAAAGGGGAAAATAAAGCCGCTGTCCCAAGACCTTCTGAGGTAATGGAGAAAAGAAGTTTTGGCTGCTGCTCTGGTGATGATGATGGTAGTGATAGTGGTGGTGGTAATGACGATGATGATGGTGGTGGTGCTGGTGGAGGTAGTGGCAGGTGATAACAGTGGTTGGTATGATTTGGCTTTGTGTCCCAACCCAAATCTCTTCTTCAATTATAGTTCCCATAATCCCCACATGTCATGGGAGGGACCTGGTGGGAGGTAATTGAATCATAAAGGCAGTTACCCCCATGCTGCTGTTCTCGTGATAATGAGTGAGTTCTCACTAGATCTGATGGTTTTACAAGGGGCTTTCCCCCTTTGCTCGGCACTTCTCCTTCCTGCCACTATGTGTTCGCTTCCCCTTCTGCCATGATTGTAAGTGGGATTACAGGTGCCTGCCACCACGCCTGAGGCCTCCCAAGCCATGCTGAACTATGAGTCAATTAAACCTCTTTCCTTTGTAAATTGCCCAGTCTCAGGTGTGTCTTAATTAACACCAGAGAACAGATTTATACGGTGGTGGTGGTGGTGTAGTCACATTTTGCATGGATTATTTTCCCCAACATTCTCTTTTTTTTTAGACAGAGTTTCACTCATGTTGCTCAGGCTGGAGTGCAATGGTGCAATCTCTGCCCATTGCAACCTCCTCCTCCTGGATTCAAGCAATTCTCCTGCCTCGGCCTCCCAAGTAGCTGAGATTACAAGTGCCCCACATCATACCTGGCTAATTTTTTGGTAGAGACAGGGTTTCACCATGTTGGCCCGGCTGGTCTCAAACCCCTGACCTTGGGTGATATGCCCAACCTTAGTCTCCCAAAGTGCTGGGATTACAGACTTGAGCCACTGCACCCAGCGTTTTCCCCCAACATCCTAAAGTCACTGATTCTCTGAGTGGAGAAGGAACACTAACAGGTTGTGGCTATCTCCCTTATAACACATGTTATTGATTATTTTTTGAAAGCATTTTCTGTATTCTTTTCTTGTATTCGTAATCCCAAGGAGGTATGGTATACCACCTCAGTTATCTCATTGATGAAATTATGTCACTAGCTGTAATGTGAATGTAAATGGTTTATTAAGGACATGATGTGGTTGGTGTGTGATACCAACTACTGGGAAATGAGTAGAGAGTTCAGATAGGGTGAATGAAGAAAGAGGGACTGGGTCACTGCTTTAGATTGGGGAGCAAGGGAGAACCTATCTGAGGAGGTGACATTTAAGCTAAGAATGGGATGCATCAAAGAAGTCAGCGATGAAAAGAAGAGGAATCCATGCCTACTGTGACCACAGCATGGACAGAGGAGCTGGAGTGGCGCAGAGGAAGGAGCATGGCGGGAGATGAGTCTGCAAATGTAGGACAGGGCTTGACCAGATGGGACCTTCTAAGCCAAGGAGAGGATCTTGGTTTTTATTTTAAGTGCAGTGGAGAAGACTTGGGAGGGTTTTAAGCAAGGAAGTAGCATGATGTGATTTGTTTTGAAAGAACACCCTGCTGCGTTTGAGGAAGGGATTGGAGGAGGAAGAGAACCATCAGGAGGTTCTTGGCAGAAGTCCAGATGAGCAACTGTGGAGCCTTATGCTAGCTGGAAGCATAGAGGATGGAGAGAGAGGGCAGAGTTGAGATGTGCCTCAGAATGCAAGTGGGCAAGACTTACCCTGGATTTAACAAAATGAGAAAAATGGCAGAATTAAAAATTTGATGTGTGTCCTGAGCAGTTGGGTGCCACTGACTGAGATGGGGAAGACTGAGTATGGAGTAACTGATTATTTTTCTTTTTGAGGTGGAGTAGGGAGTAGATCAAGAGTTCAGCTTCAGCTCCATTAATTCTGAGGTGCCTGTTAGGCATTAGGAAGGGTTTCCAAGCAGAACATTCTAGATGCAGCTCTAGAATTCTAGAGAGAGCCCAGGTCTGGAAACCCAGAACTAACAGCCCCTTGCAAGCAGGCAACAAACAACACGCATTTGTACCAGGTGTGGTGGCACATGCCTGTGCTCCCAGCTACCTGGGCGGCTGAAGTGGAAGGATCACTTGAGCCCAGGAGTTTGTAGCTGCAGTTAAAAAAAAAGAAAAAGAAAAAGAAGCATTTGTGCAGCAGCTTACAGCCTACAGACACCTCTGTATGCCTTGGCTCATTCATCTTTCAGCAATCTTGTGGAGTTATTATTACTTCTGTACTTTTAGTGATTAATAATAATATTTCCCATTTGCATCTTGGTTTAGAGTTGCTACAATACTTTCCCACAGGCCGTTTGTCTCATTTCGCTCTTTCTAAAAACACTGGGGAATAGAAAGGTACGAGTGAGGGTGGCTGCGAGCACAGTCATTACTCCTGCTGACACTCATGCCTAGAGAGGCACACGGGAGAACATATGATTTGTACACCTGTGCTGATGATCTTTAAAAAAACGTCTGCTGATGTAGACTTTTTTTGCGTACATAAGAGCCCTCTGCTGTTCAGAGTGAGTTTATCCATTACGCAGGTTTTCAGCTCAACAGTATGAAAGTATTGAATCAGACTTTAACTTTTGTAAAATGCTCTTGGGGTAGATATCTTACATAATGACCAAAATGTTTTAAAAATACTTTAACTTGTTATAATTAACAATACCTCCAGCATGGTGGTTCATGCCTATAATCCCAACACTTTGGGAGCCCAAGGCAGCAGGATAACTTGAGCCCAGGAGTTTGAGACCAGCCAAGGCAACATACCAAGACCTCCATCTCTACCAAAAATTAAAAATTGGCCAGGTGTGGTGGCACATCCCTGTAGTCCCAGCTACTCGCGAGGCTGAGATGGGAGGATCAATTCAGCCCAGGCAGTCGAGGCTGCAGTGAGCCATGACCACAGCACTGCTCTTCAGCCTGGGTGACAGAGCAAGTGAGACTGTCTCAAAAAAAAAAACAAAACAGAAGAAAACACCACCTTTATATTAGAAAACTCAATATTTTATTCTTGAAGAAAAGGACATTGAGAGAAAGGAACGAAGTGGTTTCATATTTGAGACTTGGGTTTTTCCACCACTACCCAAATCTAGATCTGGTTCTTGCATCAATGTCACTTCATGGCTAAAAGTAGATGAGAAGCATCTAAATCTTTATAATGTCTGTTCATAGGAACACCAAGTTAAATCAGTGATTTAATACTTTTTAAAAATTTCTGAGAAACCTTATCATATGTATCAGTGTGCTTTCCTGGTTCATGGATAGCGTGCCATTTGAATCAGTCATTACAGGATGGAGATGCATAAAGGGAAAGATAGGGGTAGGTCATTGATGATCTAGAGATTGTGGAAGCAAATGGCCAAGGGTGTGCCAGGGGAAGGTGCCGAGACCAGCTCAGTCATGGAGACCCCAACCCAGCGGCACTGAAGGAATTAAGAAACAGACACAAAGATAGAACACCAAAGTGGGATCAGGGGGCTAACAGCCTTCCGAGCTGAGAGCCTCAAGCAGACTCTGACCCACATATTTATTATCTCTGAACAGGTAATTATTATTAACAAACAGGTGTTCTGTGTTTTCTGATAGAATAAAGATAAACTAAGCAGGCAGCTGGTGCCTGCTTACTACTGATCAAAAACAAACTAGAAAGCATTCTCCACGAGGGAGCAATGAGGGCAGGGTCACATATCCTGTGTTTAGTTTAACTGGTGTATGATATACATATACAAAGAACACCATGAGCAGTTTTCCGCTTGGGGAGCCAGCTTGGTTTTTCTTGCTGTTGTTCTCAGCAAACAATATAATCCATCACACACATTAGGACTTGTCCCAGAAGGAAGGAATAACTTGAAACCAAGAGAATTGTAGATTCTAGAGCCGGGACATAAAGCTTGAAGACCACCCAGCAAGACTGGCTGAGGGCCTTCAGTTCACTGGGCTGGCAGTGGGGACCCCGAAAGACTCATTAACTGGATGATGGCACACATGATGAGATCTGAGCTTGAAAGAATGTTCCAGAAGGCATGTGTAGAGCAGCTGATAGAGTTAAGGGGCAGGATAAAGAATAGTCATTTAGGGACCTCTTACAACCATCCATGGACACAACGAGGATCTCAGCTAGGTAGTCAACATGAAAAAGAAAAAATAGGCCAGGTGCGGTGGCTCATGCCTGGAATACCAGCACTTTGGGAGGCCGAGGCAGGTGGATCACAAGGTCCAGAGTTCAAGACCATCCTGGCCAAGATGGTGAAACCCCATCTCTACTAAAAATTCAAAAATTAGCTGGCTGTGGGGGTAGGCACCTGTATCCCAGCTACTTGGGAGGCTGAGGCAGGAGAATTGCTTGAACCCAGGAGGTGAAAGTTGCAGTGAGCTGAGATCATGCTACTGCACTCCAGCCTAGGCAACAGAGCAAGACTCTATCTCAAAAAAAAAAAAAAAAGAAAAAGAAAAAGAAAGAAAGAAAGAAAAGAAAAAGAAAAAATTGTAATATTGTGAGTAGGAAATGAAGAAAAGGAAGATAGTTCAGAAAATGGGGAACCACTGCATAAACTATTACACAAAAGACTTGAAAAGTAAGTTCCATTGTATCAACAACAAAACAACAAATAAAACAACAGTGTCTCTTGTACTTATGAGGCCTCCCCCTGTACACACATGTGCTCACTCCTAGGGCTGGTGGGCTTATTCCCCATGCTCATAGCTGCCCCTAGTCCCAGGACCCATTCCAGCCTTAGGCTGGTCATAATTCAGTATCACCTGGGAGAATTACCACCCCCTAGGGAGACATTTGAAGATGTCTTACAGTACTGTCCCAAAATTATTGATAAAATGACTTAGGGTGGTTACCAGCATTTAGTGGGTGGGAACCAGGGATACCAAGTATCCTGCAATAGTCAGGAAATTGCCACACAATGCAGAATTGAGCTATCTGTAACCCAGCAGACCCACCATTGAGGAACACTGCCACAATCCCCTCTGGATCCCAGTTAGATAAACAGGCTGCTGCTGTGTTCTCTGTGCCCAAGTTCGTGTCTCAGCCAGGGGCCTTATATCAATATTCCAGTTGGATAAACAGGCTGCTGCTATGTTCTGTGCCTGAGTTCGTGTCTCAGCCAGGGGCCTTATATCAATGTCCCTGTAGGTCTCGGGTGCTGTCTTGGTTTACTCCCTTTCTCCTAAGGACCAGAGTCCTTCTCCACAGGCTTCCCCGAGGTCTACTGGCTGACTGCCCACCTGCTGGGCACTCAGTGCTCCCAGCAGCCATCCTTTTCATGCCCATCAGATACGCCAATCCCCATATCATACTCCACGGCCCACCTGCTGGCACTGACCAGACTAGTCTGCCCTACCCTTTGGCATTCTGGTCAGCCACAAATACAAATCCTTCCTTAGCCTCCACCAGAGAACATCTCATCACTGATGACCATTGTAATGTTCTGAGAGTGAGTTTTACTTTTCAGTGTTTGCTCCATTTATCTGACTGTGGTACTCCCATTGCTTAAGCAGAGGATCTCAAGGTTTTGATGTTTTGTGGCATATACTTGAGAAAGACCATTCTGATTAAAGAGAACCAGACGCATGAGAGTATGAGCAGGAAAGGTGGAAATGTGCATGAAATAGTAAGAAGAAAGCCAGAGAGAAGGGGAAAAAAGCAGCAATATTCCTACTCTTACATCAGACCATATAGGTTGCTATAGTCTCTCTGCCATGAACTAGCCACCTGAACTTGGACTGGTCACTTCACCTCTCTGGGCCTCAGCTTCCTCATGTATAAAACAGGGTTATTAATGGTGCCTGTCTTACAGAGTTGTTAGGATTGAATAAGGCAATTTGATATAAAGCACGTAAGACAGTTCCTGGCACAATGTAATACTAGTGTTGGCTGATGTTAGGAGGCCAGAGCTGCCAGACTGGGAGGGGCTTCCAGTTAGACAGAGAAAGCGTAGGTGCTGTGGGAAAAGGTAAGGTTTCCCAGAGGTGGTTTACTTGTGTATTTTTTTCCTTACTAAATATGTCATGCAAAGTAAAGAATACTTTTGTGGGCCAGGTGCGGTGGCTAATGCCTATAATCCCAGCACTTTGGGAGGCCAAGGCAGGCAGATCATAAGGTCAGGAGTTCGAGACCAGCCTGGCCAATATGGTGAAACCTCATCTCTATTAAAAATAAAAAAAATTAGCTGGGCATGGTGGCACATGCCCATAGTTGCAGCTGAGGCTGAGGCAGGAGAATCGCTTGAACCTGGGAGGTAGAGGTTGCAGTGAGCCCAGATTGCGCCACTGCGTTTGTGTAGTCAGATGCAAGATTTGCAGGGTAATAATGAAATGAATCCTTAGGGACCCATTACCCAGCTTAGGAACCTGAATATCAGCAAAGCAGTAGAAGCCCTTGCAGGCCCCTCCCTGCTCTCTATCCCTCCCATCCCCTCAAAGGAAACCACCCAGTCTGATTTAGACACTCATCATTCTCTTGTTTATTTTGATAGCTTAAGTGCATTTGTATGTTCCCCATAGATACTGTGTATTTGGCCTCTTTCTGAACACTGTATAAATAGGATTCATACTGTGCGTATTTTTCCATGACTTTCTTCTTCATTCAGTTTGGCGCTGTAGAGATTCACCCACAGTGAGGTGTTGGCTCTGGTTCATTCATCTCCATTGTGCTCTAGCACCACACTCCATTGTATGAACATATCTCATACTTTTACATCTGATCAACAAAACTTCCAATTGGTTTCCATATTTCTTCTCTAACAAAAATACTGCCAGGGGCTGGGCATGGTGGCTCACATCTGTAATCCTAGCACTTTGGGAGGCCGAGGTGGGTGGATCACGAGGTCAGGAGTTCAAGACCAGCCTGGCGAAGATGGTGAAACCCTATCTCTACTAAAAATACAAAAAAATTCACCAGGCATGGTGGCAGGCTCCTGTAATCCCAGCTACTTGGGAGGTTGAGGTAGAGAATTGCTTGAACCCAGGAGGTGGAGGATGCGGTGAGCCGAGATCGCGCCACTGCATGCCAGCTTGGGCTACAGAGCCAGACGCCATCTCAAAAAAAAAAAAAAAAAAAAAAAAAAAAAAAAAAAAAAAAAAAAACTATTGCCTGGACATTCTTATGTGTGCTGTCTGTTGCAAAAGTGCAAGGGCTTCTGGATGGCAGGGCACCTCCAGCTTTCCTAGGTTCCCTCAAATTGTTTTCTGAAATGAACAAAGGAACTCACTGTCCCCCTAGTTGTATATATATGTTCCCTTTATTTATATTTCTTACTCTGGAAACTTTCAAGCAAAGGACTGACCAGATAAAAGCTAAGTTTAAAGAAGACCCATTAGGCAGTCGTGGGGGCATTGGAGGAGAGAAGCCTCTTGCCAGGTAAGATGGACGTCAACAGATGCATCCCAAGAGACCTGAGCAAGGCACAGGCTCCTTTTGGGGAAGAACTCCTCCTACAGTTTCTCTTTTGTGTATGAGTTGGTATCCATCAGTAGAATCCACAATCTTTGCAATATACGCAACAGTATGCATACCTTGCAGAAAAGCAAAGAGTTATACGCTTGAAAATTCTAACATAGTTCCCTGTGTCTGGTCAAAGTATCTGGCCCCCGGAAAGGTTCTGTGCATCTTCAAATCTAATCCTCTTGGTCTATCAACTGGGCATTATTATCCGCCTCCACAGAACTGTTGTGTGGCTTGGCAGATCGTTAATGGTAATGGGTTCTCGGTCCCTATAAAACCAGATGTAAATGCTGAGTACTGCGTGTAAGTGGGAACAGGTTAGGCATATAGTAGGGTGGAAGCAGGATCCAACGTGGCTAGCCTGAATGGTACTTCTCAGAGACAATCTGAATCTCACCACATTTTAAACAGGTTAGTTGTGTATCAAGAGGACGTTTCCCAAGCCATCAGTTTCCTTTTCCTCCTGCACAATCAAACAGAACTGCCCTGGAGGAGGAAGGCAGAAATCATGGCATGTATCTTGAGAGGCCACATCTGCCTGTGCAGGCCTTGCCACCCCCCTGCACAAAGGAACATGGCCTCCTGTGCATCAGCTGTCATATCTTGGGTTTCCCAGTATCCAATAAATGCTTTCTTTTCTTTTCTTTTTCTTTTTTTTTTTTTCAATACAGGGTCTCTTTCTGTCACCCAGGCTGGAGTGCAGGAGCCCAATCTTGGCTCATTGTAGCCTTTGCCTTCCAGGATCAAGCCATCCTTCCACCCCAGCCTCCCGAGTAGATGGGACTACAGACCCACAGCATTATGACTAGCTAATTTGTAGAGATAGGGTGTCCCTATATTGCCCAAGCTGGTCTTGAATTCCTGGGCTCAAGTAATCTGCCCACTTTAGCCTCCCAAAATGCTAGGATTAAAGGTGTGAACCACCATGCCTGGTGTAAGAAATGGGACCACAAAATCCAGAATATTTTGTAATAATTTTTAGGGGGGTGTGTGTGTATGTGTGTTTTGTTGTTGTTGTTGCTGTTGTTTTGACTCAGAGTTGTGCTCTGTTGCCCGGGTTGGAGTCCAGTGACACAATCATAGCTCACTGCAACCTCAAATTCCTGGGCTCAAGCAATTCTCCCACCTCAGCCCCCGGAGTAGCTGGGACTACAAGTGTGCACCACCATGCCCAGCTAATTTTTAATTTTTTTTTATAGAGAAGGTGGGGGTCTCATTGTGTTGCCCAGGCTGGTCTTGAACTTCTGGCCTCAAACAATCCTCCTGCCTCAGCCTCTCAAAGCCCTGAGACAACAGGCATGAGCCACCATGCTTGGCTAATTTTTAGTTGTTTAGACTGTCCTGTCCTGAAGGCAACAATCTATTGCAGCTGATTCACGAGGCTCACGCTTTTGTTTTTGAGACAGAGTTTTGCTCTTGTTGCCCAAGCTGGAGTGCAGTGGCATGATCTCGGCTCACTGAAACCTCCCCTTCCTAGGTTCAAATCCTACCTCAGCCTCCCGAGTAGCTGGGATTATAGACATGCACCATGCCTGACTAATTTTTGTATTTTTAATAGAGACAGGGTTTCCCCATGTTGGTCAGGCTGGTCTTGAACTTCCAATCTCAAGTGATCCACCTGCCTCAGCCTCCCAAAGTGCTGGGATTATAGGCGTGAGCCACTGTGCCTGGCTCAGGCTCACACCTGTGTTAAATTTTGTGGTAATAAGTGAGGGCCAGGTTGCAGCCTGAGGTTTCTCAGGTCGGCCCTCCTGTCCTTTCCACAGGTCCTAGGTGCCTCTCCCACCATGCACAGGGCCCTGATCCAGTCCTGGGGCAGTTGGCTAAAGAGCCTGTCAGTTAATGCTCAGCCTTTTCCAGCTGTTTACCCCATTTTTCTCATGTATTGACTAACACTTCCTGCCCCCAAAACCCATCAGCTCGAAGATGTACTCCACAATCATTCTGTCTCCCATCTGTCAATTTGGGGCTTGGGAAACACAGGCTGGGAGTCTCAAAAGGCCCATTTGCATCTCACCCACATCAGTAGAGCAAAAAGAGGGCATCACTGTAATAAATAATTGAAGGAAGGAAGCTCTAAAGCAAAAGGGGGAGGGAAGATTATCCAAATGCAACTAAATATAGATTCCACCGTGGGTCATGTTGCTGAGGTGCAGACATTTACAGCAGGTGTTCACTTTGGCTTAACACAAGACTCTTTGCAATCATTTTTAAGTAGTACAGCAGAAGGGCCCTTAGGGAAAGAGCTCTCCGTGTTCTCACTTAGCAGATGTGGGGGCCTGAGAAGAGGGATGGGAAGTAGTTCACCCACGGTCCCATAGCTGCTAAGTGCTAGGGCTAGGAATCCATCCCAGGCCTTGTGACAGCCAATCAGGGCCTCTCTTGACAGGCCCGTATTGTCTCTCAGCAAAGATCTATAAAAAGCTGGACGATAATAAGATAAGCTTATGCAACACTTTTACCTAATGCAAATTAAGAAACTGATTTCAGGAACAGAAACTTGGGCAGGGTTTGCCCACCTACAAACAACACTAAAGAGAAAGTTGACTACTTAAAATAGAAGACACTGGTCTCTTGTGTGACTGAGAGCCTTATTTCTATTCTGAGAAATTGAGAGGTTGCCTGTCATAAAGTCATATCCTCAAATTCAGAAACTTTAAAGTTTAATGTGGCCCAAAGCGTTGGCTTACACCTGTAATCCCAACACTGGAGTCCAAGGTGGGAGCTTGAGCCCAGAAGTTCGAGACCAGCCTGGGCAACATGGCAAGACACCATCTCTACAAAAAAAATTTTTTTAATTAGCTGAGCATGGTGGCACATGCCTGTGGTCTAAGCTACATGGGAGGCTAAGGCAAGAGGATCCTTTGAACCCAAAAAGTCAAGGTTGCAGTAAGCCGTGATTACACCACTGCACCCCAAAAAATAAAGTTAAAAAAAAAAATTCTGGCCAGGAACAGTGGCTCACACCTGTAATTCTAACACTTTGGGATGCCATGGTGGTTGGATCACTTGAGGTTAGGAGTTCAAGACTAGCCTGAGTAAACTGGTGAGACCCCCACCTCTATAAAAAAAATACCAAAAAAAATTAGCCAGGCGTGGTAGCACACACTTGTAGTCCCAGCTACTCCAGAGGCTGAGTTGGGAGGATCGACCTCTTGAGCCCAGGAGATATAGGCTGCAGTGAGTCAAGATTGCACCACTGCAGTCCAGCCTGGGTGAAAAAGTGAGACCCTGTCTCCAAAATATACATGTATAATAAATATATATAAATGTTTTAAAGTCTATTATAAGTGTCTCCAGTATACTGTAAGGTGACTCATGTCTGCAGAATTTAATCACTTGCAAAACACATAGTCATCCTCTCATTGGTCTTGACAATAATCCTGTGAGGAGCTGAGAATCAATCAGTGTCATCAATATCTCCATTCCACAAATAAGGAGGTGGCGCCTCAGAGAAACTAAATGAATTCTCAATATCATGCAGCTAAACCTTGAACCGTAGGCTACTGAACTCTTTCTGTAAGGTATGGTAGAAGGGAATTCAAGCTCAAAGTCAGGAAGACGGATTTGAGTTCTGACTTGGCCACTTACTTGGTCTCTGTTGTTGGACAACTTATTTACTACACAGAACTTCAGTTGAGGCATCTGCAAAATAGGGAGTATAATACTGATGTGGTAGCTTTTATGAGCATTCAGTGAAGCAATGTATGAAAAGCATCAAGATCAGTGGCACAAACCAGGTTCTCAGACAAGTAATCCTTGCCATTGCTGATAAACACAGCTTCTCTCTATGATTCTATTTTGCAGCTTTTCCAGCTAGCTACTGATGGGACAATACACAACTTAAAGACACAAAAGGGAGACTTCTCTCCCCTGGTCTCACTCCCTGATTCACTGGCCTGGTTTCTTATAATGAAAGGTCTTGGCTGGGCATGGTGGCTCATGCCCGTAATCCCACCACTTTGGGAGGCCAAGGCGAGTGGATTACCTGAGGTCGCGAGTTTGAGACCAGCCTGACCAACATGGCAAAACCCCGTCTCTACTAAAAATACAAAATTAGCCGGGCATGGTGGCGCATGCCTGTAATCCCAGCTACTCGGGAGACTGAGGCTGGAGAATTGCTTGAACTTGGGAGGCAGAGGTTGCAGTGAGCCGAGATTGTGGCATTGCACTCCAGCCTGGGCCACAAGAGTGAAACTCCCTCTCAAAAAAAAAAAAGGAAAGAAAGGTCTGGTCTGGTTTAAGCAGAAATTTACTTACCGAAAGAATCCGTCAATGAGGTTGCCAGAAAATAAATGTAAAGCATTTCACTTATTCATACGATAAATGTTAAGAAAGTGTCTACTACAAGCCAAGCTTTAGGGAGACCATGGGTCACTTGGTAGGCAGAGTCCCAGGTCTCAGGGAGCTTAAGTGATGGAGAAGGCAAACATCAAGTCATTGGTACCACCAATGTGATGCAGACACCTCCGATCACCTCCAATCACCTGGCATTTTGAGGGCTGAGAATCAGTAAACAGATAGAAACTCATCATCTTCCCCTGCTTTCTCCACTTCTCTGCAGCTCATCACCAATTAAGTGAGCATTCAATCAAAGCAGAGAAAATCATTAAGTCCTTAGTGATTCCCACCACTGCTGCCTACATTTCATTGCTGAGAACTAATCACATGACCATAACTGGGCATGAGGAGGGTTGAGAAAATAGCCCTTGACTGGGCTGTCACTCTCCATGCTAGGAAAAGGGGGATGCATTTTTGATAGCCAAATGGCATGTACTTGGGAAAGACGATTCTGACCTTTCCGCCACAGCCAGAAAGAAGGCCAAATATGTCAATGATCCTAACACCTAACGAAAAGAGCATAGGAAAGATGGAAAAGACATTGAAAAAGGCACGGTAGGCTGGGCACAGTGGCTCACGCCTGTAATCCCAGCACTTTGGGAGGCCGAGGGGGGTGGATCACCTGAAGTCAGAAGTTCAAGACCAGCCTGGCCAACATGGTGAAACCCCATTTCTATTAAAAATACAAAAATTAGCGAGGCATGCTGGTACAGGCCTATAATCTCAGCTACTCAGGAGGCTGTGTGAGAATCACTTGAGCCTGGGAGACAGAGATTGCAGTGAAATGAGATTGTGTCGCTGCATTCCAGCCTGGATGACAGAGTGAGACCCTATCTCAAAAAAAGAAAAAAAAAGAGGCATGCCAGGTGTATATTAATAGTAGTCATCTCACACAAAATAAAATTCAAAATGAAAATCATTAAAAATATATATCATAATTATAATATTATGAGGCTGGGTGAGGTGGCTCATGCCTGTAATCCCAGCAATTTGGGAGACCGAGGTGGGTGGATCACCTAAGATCGGTAGTTCAAGACCAGCCTGACCAACATGGAGAAACCCTCATCTCTAGTAAAAATACAAAATTAGCCGGATATGGTGGCACATGCCCATAATCTCAGCTACTCAGAAGACTAGAGAGGCAGGAAAATCACTTGAACCCAGGAGGCGGAGGTTGCAGTGAGCCGAGATCGCATCATTGCACTCCGGCCTGGGCAGCAAGAGCGAAATTCTGGCTCAAAAAAAAAAAAAAACAAAGAATATATCATAAGTATAACATTATAACCCACAAAATATGTCATAAACCTTTATGTATCTACAACCACAGCCTCAAAATCTATTAAGTAAGACAAGCCATGATAGAAATGCAAGGAGACACTGGTAAGTCCCCATTATAGATGGCTTTAAACACATTTCTCAAAAACAGACTGATCAACTACTTCCCAAATGAATATGGCTCCAGAAGTCCTGGCTGACAAAACTAACATTTATAACCTCATAGACATATGGAGAGAAACAAGTTTTTATCCAACAGACATTACACATTTTTTTCCAAACTCTCATGAGACATTCTCTGAATGTATTAAGCCACAAAGAAAATCACAACAAATCCCAAAAAGTAAAACTATGACAGCACACATTTATGAACTATAATGGAATAAAATTAGAAAATAATAAATGACGGATAACTAACAAAAATCTATCCTCTTGGATATTTTAAAACATTCCACTAAATAAGTCTTGGGCTTGACAGGAAATAAACAGACATTACAAGCCATTTAGAACTGAATCACAGTGAGAGCAGTCCATGCATATCAAAGCCCATGGGACACGCTAAGGCAGCATTCACAGGGAAAACATATAGCCTTATGTGCATATGGCAGAAAATAAGAAAGGTTGAAAATAAATTAATCAACCAAGTTTTAACTCAAGAAGCTTGGCAGAAGATGCCAATCTGAAGAAAGTTGAAGGAATGAATTAAGAAAGATAAGAGTAGAAATTAATAAAACTAGGAAATAAAGAGGTGAGAGCATTGATGACTGATTTTTCAGATTCTGGTGAGGTTGTAGAGAGAAGGAAACACTTGTACGCTGTTTGTGGGAGTGAAAAATAGTTGAACCATTGTGAAAGACACTGTGGCAATTTCTCAAAGCCCTAAAAACAGAAATACCAATTGATCCAGCAATCCCATTACTGGGTATATTCCCAAAAGGATATAAATTGTTCTATTATAAAGACACATCCATGTGTATGTTCATGGCCCCACTATTCAAAGTAGCAAAGACATGAAATCAACCTAAATGCCCATCAATGATAGACCGGAAAAAGAAAATGTGGCACATACACACCATGGAATACTATGCAGCCATAAAAAGAAGGAGATCATATCCTTTGCAGGAACACGGATGGAGCTAGAGGCCAATATCCTTAGCAAACTAACACAGAAACAGAAAACCAAAATTGCATGTTCTCATTTTTAAGTGGGAGCTAAATGATGAGAACACATGAACACATAGAGGGGAACAATACACACTGGGTCCTATCAGAGAGTGGAGGGTGAGGATCAGGAAAAATAACTAATAGGTACTAAGCTTCACACCTGGGTGATGAAATAATCTGTACAACAAACCCCCATGACATGTATCCCTGAACTGAAAATAAAAGTTAAAAAATAAAAATAAACTTGTAGTTTTGAGAGAAGTAATAGAAAGGCAAATCTTTGGCATACTTTCAAGAAAAAAAATCACAAGTCAAAAACTAAGAATGTTTATCTTCATAGCAAGCATTTTGAAAATTACTGGATGAAGAGATGAATTTCCTAGAAAAATATTAATTACAAAGATTCATTCAAGGAAAAATAGGAATGTTGAATAGAATCATAACCATCAAGGAAATCAAAGACATACTCAAAGATCTATCCCTAAAACAGACACTGAGTCCACAGGGCTTTTCAGGTAGATTCTGCCAAAGCTTTAAGGAAGGGATAATTCTATATAAACTGCCTTTGAGCCTAGGAAAACATGGGAAACTTACTTAACTCATTTTCTGATTTTAGAGGTTTAGTATAACACTGAGGTGGCTCACACCTGTAATTCCAGTGCTTTAGGAGACCAAAGCAGGAGGATCATTTGAGGTTAGGAGTTTGAAACCAGCCTGGGCAACAAAGCGAGACCCCTATCTCTACAAAAATTAAAAACAAATAGCCAAGCATGTGTAATGTGTGCCTGTTATCTTAGCTACTCAGGAGGCTGAGGTGGGAGGATTATTTGAGCTCAGGAATTTGAGGTTACAGTGTGCCATCATGCCACTGCACTCCAGCCTTGCTGATAAGAGTGAGATTCTGTCTCTGAAAAAAAAAAACACTGGGGCCAATTTTCATGCTGCTATAAGGGCATACACATAGGGCTGGGGAGGCCACAGGAAACTTACTGGTGGAAGGAGAAGCAAACACATCCTTCTTCACATGGTGGCAGGAAGAAGTGCCAAGCAAAGGGTGGGGAGAAGCCCCTTATAAAACCATCAGATCTTGTGAGAATTCATTCACTTATCACAAGAACAGCATGGAGGTAACTACCCCCATGATTTAATTACCTCCCACCAGGTCTCTTTTGCCACCTGTGGGTAATATGGAAACTACAGTTCAAGATGAGATTTGAGTGGGGACACAGCAAAATCATATAATTCCACCCCTGGCCCTTCCCAAATCTCAAGTCCTCACATTTCAAAACATAATCATTCCCATCCAACTGTCCCTTAAAGTCTTAAGTCATTCCAGCATTAACTCAAAAGTCCAAGTCCAAAGTCTCATCTGAGACAAAGAAAGTCCCTTCTGTCTATGAGCCTGTAAAATCAAAAGCAAGTTAGTTACTTCCTAGATACAATGGGGGTACAGGTATTGGGTAAATATACCCATTCCAAATCAGAGAAATTGGCCAAAACAAAGGAGTTACAGGCCCCAGGCAAATCCAAAATCCAACAGGGTAGTCGTTAAACATTAAAGTTACAAAATTATCTCCTTTCACCCCATGTCTCACATCCAGGTCATGGTAATACAAGAAGTGGGTTCCTACAGCCTTGGGCAGCTCCACCCATGTGGCTTTTCAGAGTACAACCCCCTCCTCCAGACTGCTTTCACAGGCTGGCATTGAGTATCTGTGGTTTTTCCAGGTGCACCATGCAAGCTCATGCTGACTCTACCATTCTGAGGCCTGGAGGTCAGTGGTCCTCTTCTCACAACTCCACTGGGCAGTGCCTCAGCAGGGACTCTGTGAGGCTCCAACCCCACATCTCCCTTCTGCACTGCCCAAGCAGAGGTTTTCCATGAGGACTCCACCTCTGCCACAAACTTCTGCCTGGACATCCAAGCATTTCCATACATCCTCTGAAATCTAGGTGGAGGTTCCCAAACCTCAATTCTTTTCTTCTGTGCACTCTGAGGCTCAATACCACAAGGAAGCTGCCAATACTTGGGACTTGCACCTTCTGAAAAAACAGTCTGAGCTATACCTTGGCCCCTTTTAGCCACAGGGGGAGTGACTAGGACACAGGACACCAAGTCCCTAGGCTGCACACAGCAGGGGGGCCCTGGACTTGGCCCACAAAACCATTTCTTCCTCCCAGGTCTTCGAGGCTGCTGTAAAGGTCTCCGACATGCCCCAGAGACATGTTCCCCATTATCTTGGTGATTAACATTTAGCTCCTCATTACTTATGCAAATTTCTGCAACTGGCTTGAATCTCTCCCTGAAAATGGAGTTTTCTTTTGTGCTGCATTGTTAGGCTGCAAATTTTTCTAACTTTTATACTCTGCTTCCTCTTGAACACTTTGCCCCTTAGAAATTTCTTCTGCCAGATATTCTAAATTAAATCTCTAGGGCAGGGGCGAAATGCCACCAGTCTCTTTGCATAGGAAGAGTGACCTTTACTCCAGTTCCCAAGAAGTTCCTCATAGCCATCTGAGACCACCTCACCCTGACCTTTATTGTCCACATCACTATCAGCATTTGAGTCAAAGCCATTAAAGTCTCTAGAAAGTTCCAAATTTTCTCACATTTTCCTGTCTTCTGAGCCCTCCAAAGTGTTCCAACCTCTGCCTGTTATCCAGTTCCAAAGTTGCTTCCACATTTTTGGGTATTTTTATAGCAGCACCCACAATCTGGTACCAACTTACTGTATTGGTACATTCTCATGCTGCTCTAAGGACATACCCAAGACTGAGTGATTTATAAAGGAAACAGGTTTAATTGACTCACAGTTCTACAGGGCAGGGGAGGCCTCAAGAAACTAACAATTACGGCAGAAGGGGACGCAAACATGTCCTTGTTCACATGGCAGCAGCAAGGAGAAGTCCAGAACAAAGAGGGGAAACTTTTCTTTTAAAACTGTCAGATCTTATGAGAATTCACTCAATAGCATGAGAACAGCATGGAGGTAACCACCCCTCCAGGTCCTTCTTATCACACATGGGGATCATGGGAACTATAGCTCAAGATAAGATTTGGATGGGGACACAGCCAAACCATATCGACCTTATATCTATCTGTATCTATCAATCAGCACACACACACATACATATATACACCCAATATATATGGCAAACATATGTATGTATACAAATGTATATATTTATATATCAGTAAAAACAAAGATAGAAAATTTCATATTTAGCAGTGTATTACAGGTATGAAAGGATCATTCTGGCAATGTTAAGATGTTTCCACATTAAGAGTCTATTAAAAAGTTCAAAACAGAGCTGGGCATGGTGGCTCATGCCTGTAATCCAGTACTTTGGGTGGCTGAGGCGGGTGGACCACCTGAGGTCAGTGGCCAACATGGTGAATCCCTGCCTCTACCAACAATACAAAAACTAGCCAAACGTGGTGGCATACACCTGTAGTCTCAGCTACTGGGGAGGCTGAGGCAGGGGATTCGCTTGAACCTGGGAGGCAGAGGTTGCAGTTAGTTGAGATCACACTGCTGCACTCCAGCCTGGGTGACAGAGCAAGACTCCAACTAAAAAAAAAAAAATCAAAGTAGAAAAACCATGTGGTGGTATTAACAGATCTTTCAGAGGCATTCGCTAAAGGACAACATCCATTCATGATAGCAACCCAGGAAAAGAAATGTCTTAAACCTAATCGAGCATGTTAGTAATGCAAGCAAGCATAATTTTACACGTCTGGTATTACAAATCTCTCCCATAAAAGTCAGGACTAAGACAAGATTTCTACATTGTATGACAGGTACTCAATAATACATTAAGACCAAGGAAAGCTAATGCTGTTCATTGACAAGTGTTTGGGTTAATGAAAACAATCCTATACATCTACTTGCACTTTACAGTTTACAAAAGATTTCCGTAAGTAGTATTCTCCTGTGACTTTCACGAGGACCAAGGGGAATGAGGATAATTATCATCACAACTTTAAGGATGAGGAACCTAGGGGTTCAGTTCCTCTAGGATTCTCTTAGCTCTGCTCACTGTGCTGTGGCAACTCCATGCTGCTATCAAGATGCCTGCAGGGATCAAGTACAGAAGATACTATTGTCTTTCTCTGGCTTTCTGGAAGAGGAGAAACTTTTCCCTGGAATCTCCCAAACAAATAATCTTGTGTCTCATTAGACCAAAGTGTATCACATGCTTATACCTGAACCAACCCCCAAAGTGGGAGACACACCATGTGCATAACTAGCTTAGATCTGATTTTCTGAACAAATCACTGGCAAAGAGAACTGCATTATTCAGCTTGGTTTGAATATAACATGGGCTACCTTTGAAGCTGAAGTTAATCTTCTAAACCTTACAGCTGTTAAACAACAGAAAAAGGTGAAGTGGATTGTGGAAAAGCATTTGTCATCATTTTTGGCTGAGCAATCTCTGAGCCTTCTTCCTATGTTTAGACTGAAAATCTGAATTTACTTCCCCAGATTATAAATCCTCCTAAAAGGCAGACTCTATTTCCCACCATTGAAACTGAAAATGTCAGTTTCACAACTCAGGCTCTTCTGTTGCAAGGGTGTGGATAAGTGACCTACATGTGGCTAACTAGAAACCACCACCATCCCCAAACCACCCCCAGATGGCAAACACAAATCCATATTTCTTTCCCCAGCCCATCCCCAAACAATCCCCTAGTGCACAAGGATGTAGGACTAGAATCCAACTGGTTTGCCCAGAATCGAATTGAATCCAATCCAATCCAATCGATTGCCTAGCAGGGGTCTTTCACCATGCTAATCGACCAAGGAACTTCTAGGACCAAAAGCATGAAGGCGCCCACTCAGGCCTGATTAACAAGAGGCAGGGATTGAGCCACTGGGATAGACATTCTCTAGTCCAAGGTCTGAATTAGATCACAGACCCAGAGCCTCTTGAATGAAAAGAGACCAGGTATTCTTGATGAAGGATGTTACAGCAAGACCACAGATACATACTCTAAATCAAGCCTTTGCAACCTGCAAGCCATGGGCCACATGTGGCCCCAGAATGGCTTTGAATGCCACCCAACATGAATTGATACTTTCTTAAAACATTGAGAGATTTTTTTTTTTAGCTCATCAGCTATTGATAGCGTTAAATGTATTTTATGTGTGGCCCAAGACAATTCTCCCAATGTGGCCCAGGGAAGTCAAAACATTGGACACCCTGCTATAAATCTTCATTCTCATCTGTCCCCTAAATCACTACCAACAAGTGATTGTTTGCCTTTATCAAGGCAAAGGTGTACTAGAGAAATGGAAAATCTAGACCTTTGAAGGATTATTGAAAACTGCATCCATTAGTTACTATTTATTTATTGGAAATGGAGTCTTGCTCTATTGCCCAGGCTGGAGTACAATGGCATGATCTCAGTTCACTGCAACCTCTGCCTTCCAGGTTCAAGCAATTCTCCTGCCTTAGCCTCCCAAGTAGCTGGGATTGCAGGCACCTGCCACCAAGCCCGACTAATATTTGTATTTTTAGTAGAGACGGGGTTTCACCGTGTTGGTCAGGCTGGTCTTGAACTCCCGACCTCAGGTGATCCACATGCCTTGGCCTCCCAAAGTTCTGGGATTACAGGCATGGGCCACCGTGCCCAGCCAACTGCATCCATTACTAATGCTAATTACTATGGGCCCAGAGTGCTACTGTTGTCCACCAGTCAGAAAACGGATTTATGGTGAGTTAGGTAAGAAACTGAAAATGAAACACCGCATATTCTCACTCATAGGCGGGTGATGAAAAATGAGAACACATGGACACAGAAAGGGGAGTACTAAACACTGGGGTCTATTGGGGGGAAAAGGGGAGGGCCAGTGTGAGGGGGAGGTAGGGAGGGATAGCTTGGGGAGAAATACCAAATGTGGATGAAGGGGAGAAGGAAAGCTAAGCACACTGCCATGTGTGTACCTATGCAACTGTCTTGCATGCTCTGCTCATGTACCCCAAAACCTAAAATCCAATAAAAAATTTAAAAAAAAAAAAAAAGAAACTAAGTTTTAAGTTTGTCACTAGGCCCAAAGAGTCCTCAAATCTGTATTTCCCCAGCTCATAAGGGTATAAGTGGGACATACATACACATGTAACAATAGCAAATGTCCACATTGGCTCAAATGGCCAAGTGTAAACTCAAAGAGCTCTTCATGTACAAAATGGCACATCACAAGTAATACCACATCCCTAGGAGAATTTCAGAGATTAATAGACCTGAAAGATCCAGAGGTGATGATTGCTATCACATTCTCTTTTAATGCTCTAGTTTGACTAGTGAAGAAAACCAGATGGGGCTTGGGGAATAACAGTGCATGATCATAAACTTAATCAGCTACACCTGCTGTTCCAGTTGGCTTCACCTGACCAAAGCAGATATACAGAGACTCTGGCACATGGTATGCATCCGTGGATTTGCCAAATGTTTATTCTGATGCACAAAGAACACTAGAAGCAGGTTAGTTGTTGGTTCATTTGTTTGTTGTACCTGGTAAGGACAATAGTACACCTTTTCCTTACCTTGGTATTGTTACCTCTCTGGTGCTGGGCTTAAGTTTGGTCTGTGGGAGCCTTAATCATCTAACGGGACATCAGGTTGATAGAATCTAGGGAGCTGAAGTAGCAGACACCAAGGATGCCTGGGTAAGAAAATTTACACCAGCTGCCTGGGCATGGTGGCTCAAGCCTGTAATCCCAGCACTTTGGGAGGCAGAGGCAGGTTGATCATGAGGTCAGGAGATCAAGACCACCCTGGCCAATATGGTGAAACCCCATCTCTACTACAAATTCAAACAATTAGCTGGGCGTGGTGGCACACGACTGTAGTCCCAGCTACTCAGGATGCTGAGGCAGGAGAATTGCTTGAACTCGGGAGGCGGAGGTGGCAGTGAGCCAAGATTGCGCCATTGCACTCCAGCCTGAGCGACAAGAGCAAGACTCCATCTTGATAAAGAAAAAGAAAAAAGAAAATTCGCACCAATGGGTAGAAGAGAAATATCCCAAAGCTACAGAAGATTTGGGACAGCGGATTTGGAGCAGAGGTGGAGGGAAGGTATTCAATAATCTGGGGGATTAGGGCTCTTTCTCCAAAACAAAGAGCAAGTTGCTATGCCTGGTATGCCTTATCACTAGGACTCAGGTGCAATGTCTGTGGGCCTCCACAGGATTTTAGACTTGTGCAATACATTGGACTATGCCATCTGACTCAATGGATGACTCTGAGCTTTGACAATGAGAAGTTCCAGAGCTGGTCCAGGCTGCACTGTAAGCAACTTAGCGCTTGTGGCCCGGCTGATCCAATGAGGCCTGAAGCGTTTCTGGCCAGCTCAGATATAATGAGGCATCTGTGGCAGGCTCTGATGGGAGAAACAAAGTCATAACCCTAGGATTCTAGGCGAAGTCAAGACTTCTCAGCCAATAACAAACCTTTAGAGAACCAAGTCTTGGGTTGCTGTGCTTCCAGCCAGCATGACATGGCGATTGAGAGCTCAGGCTGGCCCTGGGCTGCCTGGGTTTGAATCTCATCTCTATCACTTAATAGTGAGGCTCTAGTCCAGGGGTGTCCAGTCTTTCAGCTTACCTGAGCTACTCTGGAAGAAGGATTGTCTTAGGCCACACATAAAATACACTAACACTAATGATAGCTAAGGAGCTAAAAAAAAAAAAAGCCTCAAAAAAACTCAGAATGTCTTATGAAAGTTTGCAAGTTTGTGTTAGGCCACAGACAGCCCGCAGGCTGCGTGTTGGACAAGCTCACTCTAGACCATAGCTTATCTTGCCTTTGCTTTGGTTTCTCTTCTGTGAAATTGGCTTACTAGTAGAGGCTGGTTGGGAGGTTTAATGTGTAATGCATGAAAAGGGCTTAGGGTGATGTCTGGCATGTGCCTAATAATACAGGTTGAGGCCAGGCATGGTGGCTCACGCCTGTAATCCCAGCACTTTGGGAGGCTGAGGCAGGTGGATCACCTGAGGTCAGGAGTTCAAGACCAGCCTGACCAATATGAAGAAACCCCATCTCTACTGAAAATACAAAACATTAGCTGGGCATGGTGGTGCATGCCTATGATCACAGCTACTTGGGAGGCTGAGGCAGCTTGAACCTAGGAAGCGGAGGTTGCTGTGAGCCAAGATCGTGCCATTGCATCCAGCCTGGGCAACAAGAGTGAAACTCTGTCTCAAATAATAATAATAATAATACAGGTTGAATATCTCTTATGTGAAATATTTGGGATGAGAAGTGTTTCAGATCTCAGATGTTTTTCACCTACTGGAATATCTACACATACATACCTTGGGGTTGAAACTCAAGTCCAAACACAAAATTCATTTATGTGTTTTTGGTTTTTGGTTTTTTTTGAGACAGAGTCTCATTCTGTTGCCCAGTCTGGAGTACAGTGGTGCAATCTCGGCTTACTACAAACCCTGCCTCCTGGGTTCAACTGATTCTTGTGCCTCAGCCTCCCAAGTAGCTGGGATTACAGGCATACGCCACCACACTCAGCTAATTTTTGTAATTTTAGTAGAGACGGGGTTTCACCATGTTGACCAGGCTGGTCTCAAACTCCTGCCCTCAAGTGAGCCGTCTGCCTCGGCCTCCTAAAGTGCTGGGATTACCGGCATGAGCCACTGCGCCTGGCCATTTATGTTTTATATACATGTTATATGCATAGCCTGAAGGAAATTTTAGACAACATTTCTAACAATTTTGTGCACGAAACAAAGTTTTGACTGTGTTTTGCCTGCCACCCCTCACATGAGGTCCAACGTGAAATTTGACACTTGTGATATCACATCAGTTCTCAAAACATTGTAGATTTTGGAGCATTTCATATTTTGGATTTGGGAATTATGGATGCTCAATCTGTAAGTTATTGGATCCAGCATATTGAATAAGCACGAGTCATACCAGAAACCAAATTTTAGTTCAGTGTGTTCCCCTCCTCCCTGCTAAGCTCTCTATAGGGTCCAGTCCTACAGGGTCCTGTGAGTCCCTCTCTACAGGTGTAGAGATGAGAAACTGTGAAAATAAAGACACAAGACATAGACATAGACATAGAGAAAAGAGAGTTTGGGCCCGGGGTCCACTGCCAACCAAAGTGCGGAGTCCTCCAGTGCCTGGACACTCTGACTTTTACTGACTACAAAGCAGGGAGCAGGGAAGGTAGGGTGAGGTAATGGTGGCTGGTGATAGGGTCAGATAAATCACGTTGGAGACAGGGGGCCCAGGACCTTCAAGTAGCCCAGACGAAGAGAAAACCTGATGTGTCAGCACTTTTCACATATTTGTAAGAAATATCAAGGACATTTATGCCGCTATTATGAATTCTTATCTTCTAAGAAAAAGAGAAACCAGGTGCAGAAGCGGAGTGTGAGAGTGGACATGGAGCATGACCACCAAAGCACAGCATCACATAGAGACAGTTAGGCACCTGGGTATCTTTGGGCCTCCCTGACAGCCATCAGGCCTTGCCACAAGAGCTTGGAAGAGCAGAGTTTTCTCCTAACTCCCCCAAGGAAGGAGATGTCTTGGCCATCTTGAGCATCTCCTTCCCTAGCTGGCTAAATAGTGGGCACTTTCATAGCACTGGCACAGCCACACAGCCGAGGCGCCCTCCAGCAGCCCTTATGCAGGTATGACAGAGGACTTAGAGCATCTTGCCTTAGGATCACTTCTTTCACAATGTCACCTCAGTTCCATGCTTCATAACCTGATAGTCAATAGTAAAATTAAAGGTTATATTGAGTAGATATCTTTATAAGTGAGTAACTATAAGATTACATATGATTATATAAAGGAATAACTATGTGCTTATCTTTCTAATTATTTTCTAAATTAAGCCTTTAGACCCTTGCCACAGCACTTGTGGGGTCCCCCCACCACAGCTCTCCTCAGTGGAGGTGGTCTTCTCGTGAGCTGGGAGACTCTGGCAGGTCCCAAACTTCTTCCACTCACTCCTTGGAACCAATGAGTTTCAATTTAGTAGTTAGAATGTTAGAATTGGTTGGGTGTAGTGGTTCACACCTATAATCCTCACTTTGGGAGACTGAGGCTGGAGCATCTTGAGGCCAGGAGTTTGAGACCAGCCTGGACAACACAGCAAGACCCCATAAATAGCTGGGTGTAGTGGTGCATGCCTGCAGTCCTAGGTCATCAGGAGGCTGAGGAGGGAGCATTGCTTAAGCACAGGAGATGGAGGCTGCAGTGAGCTGCTAGGACCATGCCACAGCACTGCAGTCTGGGCAACAGAGTGAAACTCTGTCTCTCTCTCAAAAAAAAAAAGAATGGGCCAGGCACGGTGGTTCACACTTTGGGTGGTAATCCCAGCACTTTGGGAGACCAAGGCAGGTGGATCATGAGGTCAAGAGATCAAGACCATTCTGGCCAACATGGTGAAACCCTGTATCTACTAAAAATACAAAAATTAGCTGGGCATGGTGGCGTGCACCTGTAATCTCAGCTACTTAGGAGGCCGAGGCAGGAGAATTGCTTGAACCAGGGAGGTGGAGGTTGCAGTGAGCCGAGATCGTGCCATTGCACTCCAGCCTGGGTGACAAAGCAAGACTCTGTCTCAAAAAAAGAAAAGAAAAGAATGGGCTGGACAGCAGTGGCTCACACCTGTAATCCCAGTACTTTGGGAGGCGGAGGCAAGTGGATCACGAGGTCAAGAGATCAAGACCATCCTGGCCAATGTCGTGAAACCCCGTCTCTACTAGAAACACAAAAGTTAGCTGGGCGCGGTGGCACATACCTGCAGTCCCAGGTACTTGGGAAGCTGAGGCAGGAGAATCACTTGAACTGAGGAAGTGGAAGCTGCAGTGAGCCGAGATGGTGCCACTGCACTCCAGCCTGATAACAGAGCAAGATTCCATCTAAAAAAAAAAGAATGTCAGAGTGCCAAACTTGACAGTATGAAATCTCCCTCATGTTTTGGCTGGAAGCCTGCAGAGGGGAAGATACCATGGCCTTCTGGTCCTCCTCTTCCCTTACTCATGCCTCCCCCAACTTGCCAGTTTTTGGTGCAGTCCCACCAGGTACAGCAGAAGTGGTGGATAGGGAGAGGGAAGGGTCTAGCCCAGCTCCACCTTGCCTGCTGACTTCTTGCTGTCTCAGGGCTGGTAGATGATTAGAGGAGGCTCTCTCTCACTTTGGTGAGCTTTTTAGAGATTTCTTTTTTTTTTTTTTTGAGACCCAATTTCACTCTGTTGCCCAGGCTGGAGTGCAGTGGCATAATCTTGGCTCACTGCAACCTCCGCCTCCAGGGTTTGAACAATTCTCCCGCCCAGCCTCCCGAGTAGCTGGGATTACAGGCACATGCCACCATGCCCAGCTAATTTTTGTATTTTGGGAAGAGACCAGGTTTCACCATGTTGGCCAGGCTGGTCTCGAACTCCTGACTTCAGGTGATCCACTGCCTCAGCCTCCCAATGTGCTGGAATTACAGGCACAAGCCACTGCACCCAGCCTAGATATTCTTTTCTGTAACTTTTCTCCCCCACTTCCTTTAACTGCAAAGAATGGACCTATTCTGGGCTGTTTCTTGTGATGTCTTTAATCCCTGGGCATGAGTTGGGCCACTCTAGCCTCTATCTGCTGAGATGGCTGCTCTCTCTCCCACTCAATCCTGAGTGTGGTCCTTGGGAAACATTCAGCGTCACCTCTGATCCCAGTGTCACAGCACTGGGTTTGCCACCAAAGCAGGGGTTCACCCTTCTTTCCCCATCAGGAGAGTAGAGCTTAGATACAATCTATGTAGTGGTCTTCTACGTTGCCCACCTAGCAGGGACATGTTTTGAAACTCTCCTGGGGACCCCTGTAGTCTTCCTCATGAGGCATAAGATTAGAATCAAGGCAATAAACTTTTTCTGGAAAGAGCCAGACAGCAAATATTTTAGGCTGTCTCTGTCACAATCCTCCCACTGATACTAGAGAACAGCCAGAGGCCAGGCGCAGTGGTTCATGCCTGTAATCCCAGCATTTTAGGAGGCCAAGGCGGGCAGATCACTTGAGGCTAGGGCTTCAAGAACAACCTGGCCAACATGCTGAAACCCCAACTCTACTACAGATACAAAAATTAGCCAAGCACGGTGGTGCATGCCTGTAATCCCAGCTACTCCAGAGGCCGAGGAAGGAGAATCACTTGAGCCTGGGAGGTGGAGGTTGCAGGGAGCTGAGATCGCACCACTGCACTCCATTCTGGGTGATAGAGTGAGACCCCATTTCAAAAAAAAAAAGAAAGCCAGAGACAATACTCAAACAAATTAACATGGCAGTGTGCGCCATTATACTTTATTTGTACAAATAGGCTGTGACCAGATTTGGCTAACAGGCCAAAAGATTGCTAGCCTCTCACCCCAAACAGAGGGGGGTTGGAAGCCTGTAACTGTCAACTCCTTCCTCTCACTGCCAATCTCCATATCCCAAATTCTCTCTCTCTGCACCCTGATCATGTTTATTATCAAGTAAACAAGGGGGAGGAAGAGCTGAGAAACACTTTCTCAAACATTTCCCTTGAAAATCTCAATACATGGATTTGCTTCACTATCACTTTGGTAGCCAATGACGTCTTGGCACCTGAACCGGAAATGATGCAGGAAGAGTTTAAAATGTGCTGAGCATACAATGCGGGGGACAGGACTCAAGATGGCGCTGTGAGAACAACCCAGGATTGGAGCTCTCGTTGTGTCCGCGGAGAGGTGAGTCTGAGCTGCATTTCCAGACTGATCTTTGTTGCCCACGGAACGGGGAAATTCCCAAGTGAAGAGGAGACGCGGGACGCCAGGCAGAACCTCCGCCTGGCGAAGCCGGCAGCCAGGGTGGCAGAGGCCGGCCCTACCCAGCGCTCCCCACAGGGCGCGCTTGTCCGGGCGCCCTGTTGAACTGGCAACCGGAGACGTGAGAGGGCTGGACTTGAGACTGAGCTAGACTTGGACAGTGGGCCAGCCCAGGGGATTGCAGGGACAGAGCGTTAGGGGTGGCCCAGCGGGAGAACAAAACTGCAATTTCAAACAAGCCCCGTGCAGACGGCCCGAGATGCTCTGAGGGGGAGGGGCGTCCACCATTACCGAGGCAACCCACCCCAACTGAGATACACGCCCATTGCTGACGCAGCCAGCCGTTGCCGAGGCAACCCGTCCCTACTGAGATACACTCCCACTGCTGACGCAGCCTGCCGTTGCCGAGGCAACCCGCTACAACAGAGAGACTCCGCCGCAGGGCGTGGCGGAGAACACAGCAGAGCCAGGGTGAGCCTCACAACAGCAGGGCGGAGCCTCGGCAGGCAAACAGTGGCTAGTCTGCATCCTAGCTGGGCAGGACCCCAACGGACATCCAAAAATAAAGCCCAAACCCCTCAACACAGAGCATTTGAGGAAAAAAAAAAAGGGTTTTTTTAATGAGCTCTGTTGCAGCAGAATCAAACATAGCAGCCTAACAGCCCTGAATGAACAACAGAGCTCACAGCTCAGCAATTAAGCTCCTATAAAGTACAAACTGTCTCCTCAAGCAGCTCCCTGACCCCTCTATATCCAAAAGACTGACATTAGGCAGGCATCATCCTGGGACAAAGATAGCAGAAAAAGAAACTGGTAGCATCCCTCGCTGTGCCACAGCTGCTAGAGGTGCACCCCAGACAAGCAGGGCCTGGAGTGGACCTCAGCAGTCGTACAGCGAAGGGGCTAGACTGGTAGAAGGAAAACCAAGCAACAGAAATACTTCATCATCAACATTCTGGGTGTCCACTCAGAGACCCAATCGAAAAGTCAGCAATTACGCAGACGACCAGCGGACAAATCCACAAAGATGGGAAGAAACCAGCGCAAAAAGGAGGAAAACACCCGAAACCAGAACACCTCGCCTCCTAGAAAGGACCAAAACTCCTCACCAGCAAGGGAACAAAGCTGGACGGAGAATGACTGTGACGAAATGACAGAATTAGACTTCAGAAGATGGATAACGAGAAACTTTTGTGAGCTAAAAGATCATGTATTAAATCAATGCAAAGAAACTAAGAACCTTGAAAAAAGATTTGAAAAAAGACTCAAGGAAATGATAACAAGAATGGATAACTTAGAGAGGAATATGAATGAATTAAAGGAGCTGAAAAACACAATACGAGAACTTTGCAAAGCAAGCACAAGTTTCAATAGCCGAATTGACCAAGCAGAAGAAAGAATATCTGAAGTCGAAGACCAACTCAATGAAATAAAAAGAGAAACCAAGATCAGAGAAAAAAGCGCAAAAAGGAATGAACAAAGTCTCCAAGAAATGTGGGACTATGTGAAAAGACCTAACCTATGTTTGATAGGTGTACCAGAAGGGGACGAAGAGAATGAATCCAAGATGGAAAATATTCTTCAGGACATCATCCAGGAAAATTGCCCACACCTAGCAAGACAGGCCAACACTCAATTGCAGGAAATCCAGAGAACACCATTAAGATATTCCGCAAGAAGAGCAACCCCAAGGCACATAATCGTCAGATTCAACAGGGTTGAAATAAAGGAGAGAATATTAAGGGCAGCCAGAGAGAAAGGTCGGGTCACCCACAAAGGGAAGCCCATCAGACTCACAGCAGATCTCTCAGCAGAAACACTACAAGCCAGAAGAGAGTGGGGGCCAATATTCAACATTCTTAAAGAAAAGAACTTTCAACCCAGAATTTCATATCCAGCCAAACTGAGCTTCAGAAGTGAAGGAAAAATAAAATCCTTTGCGAACAAGCAAGTACTCAGAGATTTTGTCACCACCAGGCCTGCTTTACAAGAGCTCCTAAAAGAGGCACTACACATAGAAAGGATCAACCAGTACCAGCCATTCCAAAATCACACTGAATGCTAAAGAGCATCAACATAATGAAGAATCTACAACAACTAACAGGCAAAACAGCCACTTAGCATCAAAATGGCAGTATCAAATTCACACATAACAATATTAACCCTAAATGTAAATGGACTAAATGCACCAATCAAAAGACACAGACTGGCAAATTGGATAAAAATCCAAAACCCATCAGTGTGCTGTATACAGGAAACCCATCTCACATGCAAGGATACACAAAGGTTCAAAATAAAGGGATGGAGGAAGATTTACCAAGCTAATGGAAAGCAAAAAAAAGCAGGAGTTGCAATTCTCATCTCTGATAAAATAGACTTTAAAGCAACAAAGATCAAAAGAGACGAAGAAGGCCATTACATAATGGTAAAAGGATCGATACAACAAGAAGAGCTAACGATCCTAAACATATATGGACCCAATGCAGGAGCATCCAGATACATAAGGCAAGTTCTTAATGACTTACAAAAGGACTTAGACTCTCACACAATAATAGTGGGAGACTTTAACACTCCACTGGCAATACTAGACAGATCAACCAGACAGAAAATCAACAAGGATATCCAGGGCTTGAACTCAGACCTGGAGCAAGCAAACCTGGTGGACATTTACAGAACTCTCCACCCCAAATCCACAGAATACACATTCTTCTCAGCACCACATCACACCTACTCTAAAATTGACCACATAATTGGAAGTAAAGCACTGCTCAACAAATGCAAAACAACTGAAATCATAACAAACAGCCTCTCAGACCATAGTGCAATCAAGTTAGAACTCAGAATTCAGAAACCGACCCAGAACCGCACAGCTTCATGGAAACTGAACAACTGGCTCTTGAATGTTGACTGGGTAAACAATGAAATGAAGGCAGAAATAAAGAAGTTCTTCGAAACCAATGAGAACGAAGACACAACGTGCCAGAACCTCTGGGACACATTTAAAGCCGTCTCTAGAGGAAAGTATATAGCAATAAGTGCCCATATGAGGAGAATGGAGAGATCCAAAATTGACACCCTATCGTCAAAATTGAAAGAGCTAGAGGAGCAAGATCAACAAAACTCAAAACCCAGCAGAAGACAAGAAATAACTAAGATCAGAGCTGAGCTGAAGGAGATTGAGACACGAAAAACCCTTCAAAAAATCAATAAATCCAAGAGCTGGTTTTTTGAAAAGATCAACAAAATAGACAGACCACTAGCCAGATTGATTAAAAAGAAAAGAGAGAACAACCAAATAGATGCAATAAAAAATGATAAAGGGGAAATCACCACAGATTCCACAGAAATTCAAACCATCATCAGAGAATATTACAAACAACTCTATGCGCATAAACTAGTAAACCTGGAAGAAATGGATAAATTCCTGGACTCCTGTGTCCTCCCAAGCCTAAACCAGGAGGAAGCTGAAACTATGAATAGACTAATAACAAGGTCTGAAGTTGAGGCAGCAATTAAGAGCCTACCACACAAAAAAAGCCCAGGTCCAGACGGGTTCACAGCCGAATTCTACCAGACACACAAGGAGGAGCTGGTACCATTCCTTCTAAAACGATTTCAAACAATCCAAAAAGAGGGAATACTTCCCAAATCATTTTATGAGACCAACATCATTCTGATACCAAAACCCGGCAGAGACCCAATGAGAAAAGAAAACTTCAGGCCAATATCCATGATGAACATAGATGCAAAAATCTTCAATAAAATATTGGCAAGCCGATTGCAACAGCAAATCAAAAAACTTATTCATCATGATCAAGTAGGATTCATCCCAGGGATGCAAGGCTGGTTCAACATACGCAAGTCTATCAATGTAATTCACCACATAAACAGAACCAAAAACAAAAACCACATGATTATCTCAATCGACGCAGAGAAGGCATTTGACAAAATTCAACAGCCCTTTATGCTAAAAACCCTCAATAAACTCGGTATTGATGGAACGTATCTCAAAGTAATAAAAGCTATTTATGACAAACCAACAGCCAATATCATACTGAATGGGCAAAAACTGGAAGCATTCCCTTTGAAATCTGGCACTAGACAAGGATGCCCTCTTTCACCACTCCTATTCAATATAGTACTGGAAGTTCTAGCCAGAGCAATCAGGCAAGAAAAAGAAATAAAGGGTATTCAAATAGGAAAGGTGGAAGCCAAATTGTCTCTATTTGCAGACGACATGATAGTATACCTAGAAGACCCCATTGCCTCAGCCCAAAAACTCCTGAAACTGATAAGCAACTTCAGCAAAGTCTCAGGATATAAAATCAATGTGCAAAAATCACAAGCATTCGTCTACACCAATAACAGACTTAAAGAAAGCCAAATCAAGAACGAACTGCCATTCGCAATTGCTACAAAAAGAATAAAATACCTTGGAATACAACTCACAAGGAACGTAAGGGACCTCTTCATGGAGAACTACAAACCACTGCTCAACGAAATCAGAGAGGACACAAACAGATGGAGAAACATTCCATGTTCATGGTTAGGAAGAATTAATATTGTGAAAATGGCTATACTGCCCAAAGTAATTTACAGAATCAACACTATCCCCATCAAGCTACCATTGACTTTCTTCACAGAACTGGAAAAAACCACCAAGAACTTCATATGGAACCAAAAGAGAGCCCGCATAGCCAAGTCAATTCTAAGCAAAAAGAACACAGCGGGGGGCATCACACTACAGGATTTCAAACTATACTACAAGGCTACAGTAATCAAAACAGCATGGTACTGGTACCAAAACAGAGATATAGACCAATGGAACAAAACAGAGGCACTGGAGGCAACACAACATACATACAACTATACAATCTTTGATAAACCTGACAAAAACAAGCAATGGGGAAAGGATTCCATGTTTAACAAATGGTGTTGGGAAAACTGGCTAGCCATGTGCAGAAAGCAGAAACTGGACCCCTTCCTGACACCTTACACTAAAATTAACTCCAGATGGATTAAAGACTTAAACATAAGACCTGGCACCATAAAAACCCTAGAAGGAAATCTAGGCAAAACTATCCAGGACATAGGAGTAGGCAAGGACTTCATGAACAAAACACCAAAAGCATTGGCAACAAAAGCCAAAATAGACAAATGGGACCTAATCAAACTCCACAGCTTCTGCACGGCAAAAGAAACAGTCACTAGAGTGGATCGGCAACCAACAGAATGGGAAAAAATTTTCGCAGTCTACCCATCTGACAAAGGGCTGATATCCAGAATTTACAAAGAACTCAAACAGATTTACAGGAAAAAAACAAACAAGCCCATTCAAAAGTGGGCAAAGGATATGAACAGATACTTTACAAAAGAAGACATATATGAGGCCAACAATCATATGAAAAAATGCTCATCGTCACTGGTCATCAGAGAGATGCAAATCAAAACCACATTGAGATACCATCTCACGCCAGTTAGAATGGCGATCATTAAAAAATCTGGAGACAACAGATGCTGGAGAGGATGTGGAGAAAAAGGAACACTTTTACACTGTTGGTGGGAGTATAAATTAGTTCAACCATTGTGGAAGACAGTGTGGCGATTCCTCACGGCCTTAGAAATAGAAATTCCATTCGACCCAGCAATCCCATTACTGGGTATATATCCAAAAGACTATAAAACATTCTACTATAAGGACACATGTACACGAATGTTCATTGCAGCACTGTTTACAATAGCAAAGACCTGGAATCAACCCAAATGCCCATTGATAATAGACTGGATTGGAAAAATGTGGCACATATACACCATGGAATATTATGCAGCAATCAGAAATGATGAGTTTGTGTCGTTTATAGGGACATGGATGAATCTGGAGAACATCATCCTCAGCAAACTGACACAAGAACAGAAAATGAAACACCGCATATTCTCACTCATAGGTGGGTGAGGAAAAATGAGAACACAGGGACACGGAGAGGAAAGTACTAAACACTGGGGTCTATTGGGGGGAAAAGGGGAGGGCCAGTTGGAGGGGGAAGTGGGGAGGGATAGCCTGGGGAGAAATGCCAAATGTGGGTGAAGGGGAGAAGAAAAGCAAAGCACACTGCCATGTGTGTACCTACGCAACTGTCTTGCATGCTCTGCTCATGTACCCCAAAACCTAAAATCCAATAAAAAAAATTAAAAAAAAAAAATGTGCTGAGCTCGAGAAGGCTGTGAAGTCCAGATGTGGTATCCAGCTGAGAGCTGAAAGCTGTGCCTTGAAAGTCACAAGGATGAACTGGGCATAGCCCTCATCCTCTGTTATATCACACACTGCCTAACCTTTTTTTTTTTTTTTTTTTTGAGGTGGAGTTTTGCTCTTATTGCCCAGGCTGGAGAGCAATGGTGCAATTTCAGCTCATCACAACTTCCGCCTCCTGGGTCCAAGTGTTTCTCCTGCCTCAGCCTCCTGAGTAGCTGGGGTTACAAGCATGCACCACCACACCCAGTTAATTTTGTACTGTTAGTAGAGACAGGATTTCTCCATGTCAGTCAGGCTGTTCTCGGACTCCTGACCTAAGGTGATCTGCCCACCTTGGCCTCCCAAAGTGCTCGGATTACAGGTATAAGCCACCGAGCCTGGACCCGTTTTGCCTTCTTAAACAGAGAATGTGGTGCATACTCTCCCATTCTTAGTTCATTGGTGCCTGATGTGTATAGCAGCCTTGTTGTAACTTGCTGAAAAACCAATGCCACCGGGAGTTATGGAGGTGCCTGGAATGAGTTTCTCCTAAACAGAATGGCCTGATAGTGTTGTCTTTGTGCGTTCTTGTGTCTGCTTCCTATATATTGCTGCCTTCTCCTTCACTGTCACCCTCTCAGCTGTTACCTGTAGTTGCTTGCTGTTAGTTTCCCTATCTCTACCAGCCTCCTTATTTTTCTATTTTTTTCTTTCTTTTTTTCTTTTTTTGAGACAGAGTCTTGCTCTGTCACCCAAGCTGGAATGCAGTGGAATGATCTCAGTTCACTGCAATATCCGCCTCCCTCAACTTGGATTCAAGCAATTCTCCTGCCTCAGCCTCCTGAGTAGCTGGGATTACAGGCACATGCCATCACACCCTGCTAAATTTTTGTATTTTCAGTAGAGACAGGGTTACATTGTGTTGCCCAGGCTGGTCTCAAACTCCTGAGCTCAGGCAATCTGCCTGCCTTGGCTCCCAAACTGCCCACCTTTGCCTCTTTAAAACAAAAAGAAGACAATGATTCAAGAAGTTAGAATTGCACCAGATAGGGGGAGGATACAAGATGGCCAAATAGAAACAGGTCTGGAGTACAGTTCCCAGTGAGAAGAATGTAGAGGGTGAGTGATCACTGCATTTCCAAATGAGTTTCTACTGCCCACAGACCAGGAGATTCCTGGGCTGAAAAGTGCCATGAGTTTCCAGCATGGCTGTTTCAGCTGGCGCAGCAGGTCTTGGCACAAAAACTCACACAAATCTGGACGGCCATTTCAACAGGTGCCTGGAACACCTGCAATACAGAGCCACCCATTCAACTGAAAAGAAGGGGGCTGAAACAGGGAGCCAGGTGATCTAGCTCGGCAGGTACCATCCCCACAAAGACCAGCAATCTGATTGAGAGTTTCAGAGCAAGCACAGCTGGACCCGGGATGGTCCAGCTCAGTGGGGGGAAGGGTGTCAGCTATTCCACTACCGAGGCAGTCCACCATTACTGAGGCAGACTGCCATTACAGAGGCAGTTCTAAATGTACCCTGCAAACAAAATCACAAGGAAGTTCACACAGCAGCTGAGAAGAGCCCACGGAGGCTCAGCGATGCCTCTGCTGGCAGACTGTGACTAGACTCCCTTGTTGCTGAGCAGGGCATCTCTGAAAAAAGGCAGCAGCACATCAGAAACTTGTAAATAAAGCCCCACCTTCCCAGGACAGAGCACCTGGGGAAAAAGGCGGTTATGAGTTCCATTGCAGCAGACTTAAACGTACCTGCCCATCAGCTCTGAACGGAAAAACAGAGCTCCCAGCTCAGCATTTGAGCTCCTATAAGGGACAGACTGTCTCCTCAAGCAGCTCCCCAACCCCCATATATCTAAAGAGACACCTCACAAAGGAGAACTCAGGGTGACATCTGGTGGGTACCCTTCTGGGATCAAGATAACAACAGCAACCCTTATTGTTCTGCAGCAACTGCAGGTGATCCCCAGGCAAACAGGGTCTGGAGTGGACCTCCAGCAGTCCTACAGCAGAGGGGCCTGACAGTTAGAAGGAAAATTAAAAAACAGAAAGAAATAAATTCAACATCAACAAAAAGGACATCGACTCAGAGACCCCATCCAAAAGTCACCAACTACAAAGACCACAGGTAGATAAATCCACAAAGATGGGAAGAAACCAGCACAAAAAGGATAAAAACATCTAAAACCAGAATGCCTCTCCTACTCCAAGGGATCAGAACTCCTTACCAGCAAGGGAACAAAGCTGGATGGAAAATGAGTCTGATGAATTGACAGAAACAGGCTTCAGAAGGTAGGTAATAACAAACTTCTCTGAGCTAAAAGAACATGTTCTAACCCAATGCAAAGAAACTAAGAACTTTGAAAAAAGGTTAGATGAAATCCTAACGAGAATAAATAGGTTAGAGAAGAATACAAATGATTTGATGGAGCTGAAAAACACAACACAAGAACTTTGCAAAGCACATACAAGTTTTAATAGCCAAATTGACCAAGCAGAAGAAAGGATATCAGAGACTGAAGATCAACTCAATGAAATAAAATGAGAAAGCAAGTTTAGAGAAAACAGAGTGAAAAGAAATGAACAAAGCCTCCAAAAAAAGATGGAATTATGTAAAAAAAAACCTAATCTGTTCAGGCGCAGTGGCTCAAGCCTGTAATCCCAGCACTTTGGGAGGCCAAGGCGGGTGGATCACGAGGTCAAGAGATCGAGACCATCCTGGTCAACATGGTGAAACCCCGTCTCTACTAAAAATACAAAAAATTAGCTGGGCATGGTGGCGCGTGCCTGTAATCCCAGCTACTCGGGAGGCTGAGGCAGGAGAATTGCCTGAACCCGGGAGGCGGAGGGTGTGGTGAGCCAAGATCACGCCATCTCACTCCAGCCTGGGTAACAAGAGCGAAACTCCGTCTCAAAATAAATAAATAAATAAATAAATTAGCTGGGCATGGTGCCGCATGCCTGTAATCCCAGCTACTCAGGAGGCTGAGGCAGGAGAATTGCTTGAACCCAGGAGGCGGAAGTTGCAGTGAGCCGAGATCACGCCATTGCACTCCAGCCTGGGTAACAAGAGCGAAACTCCACCTCAAAAAAAAAAAAACCTAATCTATGTTTGATAGGTGTACCTGAATGTGACAGAGAGAATGAATCCAAGCTGGAAAACACTCCTCAGGATATTATCCAGGAGAATTTTCTCAACCTAGCAAGGCAGGCCTACATTCAAGTCCAGGAAATACAGAGAACACCACAAAGATATTCCTCAAGAAGAGCAAACCCAAGGCACATAATCGTCAGATTCACCAGGGTTGAAATGAAGGAAAAAATGCTAAGCACAGCCAGAGAGAAAGGTCAGGGTACCCTCAAAGGGAAACCCATCAGACTCACAGCGGATGTCTCAGCAGAAACCCTACAAGCCAGAAGAGAGTGGATGACTTCTTTAAGGGTGATTCAACATCCTTAAAGAAAAGAACTTTCAACGTGGAATTTCATATCCAGCCAAACTAAGCTTCATAAGTGAATGAGAAATAAAATCCTTTACAAACAAGCAATTGCTGAGAGATTTAGTCACCACCAGGTCTGCCTTACAAGAGCTCCTGAAAGAAGCACTAAACATAAAAAGGAACGAGCACCAGCCACTTCAAAAATGTCCCAAAGGGTAAAGAGCATCAACACAATGAAGAAACTGCATCAACTAACAGGCAAAACAACCAGCTAGCATCAAAATGGCAGGATCAAATTCACACATAACAATATTAACCTTAAATATAAGTGGTCTAAATGCCCCAATCAAAAGACACAGACTAGCAAATTAGATAAAAAGTCAAAACCCATTGGTGTGCTGTATTCAGGAAACCCATCTCATGGGCAAGGACACACATAGGCTCAAAATAAAGGGTTGGAGGAAGATTTACCAAGCAAATGGAGAGCAAAAAAAAAAGCAGGAGTAGCAATCCTAGTCTCTGACAAAATAGACTTTAAATCAATAAAGATAAAAAGAGACAAAGAAGGTACTTACATAATGGTAAAATGATCAATGCAACAAGAAGAGCTAATAATCCTAAATATATACGCACCCAGTACAGGAGCACTCAGATATGTAAAGCAAGTTCTTAATGACCTACAAAGAGACTTAGACTCCCACACAACAATAGAGGGAGACTTTAACACTCCACTGTCAATATTAGACAGATAAATGAGACAGAAAATTAACCAGGATATCCAGGACTTGAACTCAGATCTGGACCAAGAAAACCTAATAGACATCTGTGGACCTCTCCACCCCAAATCCACAGAATATACATTCTTCTCAGCACCACATCATACCTACTCTAAAATTGACCACATAATTGGAAGTAAATCACTCCTCAGCAAATGCAAAAGAACAGAAATCATAACAAACAGTCTCTCAGACCACAGGGCAATCAAATTAGAACTCAGGATTAAGAAACTAACTCAGAATCGCACAGCTTCATGGAAACTGAACAACCGGCTCTCGAGTGTTGACTGGAAAAACAATGAAATAAAGGCAGAAATAAAGATGTTCTTCGAAACCAATGAGAACAAATACACAATGTACCAGAATCTCTAGGACACATTTAAAGCAGTGTCTAGAGGGAAATTTATAGTAATAAATGCCCACATAAGAAGTAAGGAAAGATCTAAAATTGACACCCTATCATCAAAATTTAAAGAGTTAGAGGAGCAAGATAAAAAAAAAACTCAAAATCTAGCAGAAGACAAGAAATAATTAAGATCAGAGCAGAACTGAAGGAGATAGAGACACACACACACAAAAAAAAAAAAAAAACCTTCAAAAAATCAATAAATCCAGGAGCTGGTTTTTGGAAAAGATCAGCAAAATAGACTACTAGTCAGATTAATAAAAAAGAAAAGACAGAAGAATCAAATAGATGCAATAAAAAATTATAAAGGGAATATCACCGATTCCACAGAAATGCAAACTACCATCAGAGATTACTACAAATAACACTATTCACATAAACAAGTAAACCTGGAAGAAATGGATAAATTCCTAGACACTTGCACCCTCCCAAGCCTAAACCAGGAAGAAGTTGTAACCCTGAATAGACCAATAACAAGGGCTGAAGTTGAGGCACCAATTAATAGCCTACCAACCAACAAAAGCCCAGGTCCAGATGGGTTCATAGCCAAATTGTACCAGACTTACAAAGAGGAGCTGGTACCACTCCTTCTGAAACTATTCCAAACAATACAAAAAGAGGGAATCCTTCCCAAACATTTTGTGACACCAACATCATCCTGATACCAAAACCCAACAGAGACTCAACAAAAAAAGAAAACTTAAGGCCAATATCCATGATGAACATAGATGTAAAAATCTTCAATAAATACTGGCAAACCAAAGGCAACAGCAAATCAAAAAGCCTATCCATCACAATCAAGTAGACCTCATCCCAGGGATGCAAGGCTGCTTCAACATACACAAGTCTGTAAACATAATCCACCACATAAACAGAACCAAAGACAAATGACCATCTCAACAGATGCAGAAAAGGCCTCTGACGAAATTCAACAGCCCTTTATGCTAAAAACTCTCAATAAACTAGGTGGAACATATCTCAAAATAATAAAAGCCATTTATTAAAAACCCACAGCCAATATCATACCAAATGGGCAAAAACTGGAAGCATTCCCTTTGAAATCTGGCACTAGACAAGGATGCCGTCTCTCACCACTCCTATTCAATATAGTCTTGGAAGTTCTAGCCAGTGCAATCAGGCAAGAAAGAGAAATAAAGGGTATTCAATTAGGAAAGGAGGAAGTCAAATTGTCTCTATTTGCAGACTACATGATTGTATATTTAGAAGACCCCATCATCTCATCCCAAAATCTCCTTAAACTGATAAGCAACTTCAGCAAAGTTTCAGGACACAAAATCAATGCACAGAAAACACAAGCATTCCTATATACCAATAACAGACTAAAAGATAACCAAATCATGAGCGAACACCCATTCACAATTGCTACAAAGAGAATAAAATACCTAGGAATACAACTAAGAAAGAATGTAAAGAACCTCTTCAAGGAGAATTATGAACCACTGCTCAAGGAAATAAGAGAGGACACAAACAGATGGAAAAACATTCCATGCTCATGGTTAGGAAGAATCAATATCATGAAAATGACCATACTGCCCAAAGTAATTGATAGATTCAGCACCATCCCCATCAAGCTACCTATGACCTTCTTCACAGAACTGGAAAAAAACAAATTAAATTTCATATGGAACCAAAAGAGAGTCCACATAGCCAAGACAATCCTAAGCAAAAAAACCAAGCTGGAGGCATCACGCTACCTGACTTCAAACTATACTACAAGACTACAGTAATCAAAACAGCATGGTACAGTATCAAAACAGAGATATAGACAAATGGAACAGAACAGAGGCCTCGGAGGCAATGCCACACATCTACAACCATCTGATCTTTGACAAATCTCACAAAAACAAGCAATGGGGAAAGGATTCCCTGTTTAATAAATGGTGTTGGGATAACTGGCTAGCCATGTGCAGAAAACAGAAACTGGATCCCTTCCTGATACCTTACACTAAAATCAACTCCAGATGGATTAAAGATTTAAGCATAAGACCTAACACCATAAAAACCCTAGAAGAAAACCTAGGCAAAACCATTCAGGACACAAGCATAGGCAAGGACTTCATGACTAAAACACCAGAAGTATTGGCAACAAAAGCCAAAATAGACAAATGGGATCTAATTAAACTCCAGAGCTCCTGTACAGAAAAAAAAAAAATCATTAGAGTGAACTGGCAACCAACAGAATGGGAAAAAACTTTTGCAATCTACCCATCTGACAAAGGGCTAATATCCAGAATCTACAAAGAACTAAAACAGCTTTACAAGAAAAAGACAAACAAACCCATTCAAAAGTGGGTGAAGGACATGAACAGACATATATGAGGCCAACAAACATTAAAAAAAATGCTCATCATAACTGGTCATTAGAGACATGCAAATCAAAACCAAATTGAGATACCATCTCATGCCAGTCAGAATGGTGATCATTAAAAAATCAGAAAACAACAGATGCTGGAGAAGATGTGGTGAAATAGGAACACTTTTACACTGTTGGTGGGAGTGTAAATTAGTTCAACCATTGTGGAAGATAGTGTGGCCTCAAGTACCTAGAAATAGAAATTCCATTTGACCCAGCAATCCCATTACTGGGTATATATCCAAAGGATTATAAATTGTTCTCTTATAAAGACACATGCACATGTATGTTCATTGCAGCACTGTTTACAATAGCAAAGACCTGGAACCAACCCAAATGCCCATCAATGATAGACTGGACAAGGAAAATGTGGCACATATACACCATGGAATACTGTGCAGCCATAAAAATTGATGAGTTCGTGTCCTTTGTAGGGACATGGATGAAACTGGAAACCATCATTCTCAGCAAACTGACACAAGAACAGAAAATCAAACACCACATGTTCTCACTCATAGGCGGGTGTTGAACAACGAGAACACATGGACACAGGGAGGGGAGCATCACACACTGAGGTCTGCTGGTGGGAACTAGGGGAAGGGAAGTGGGGGGTAGGGAGGTTGGGGAGGGATAACATGGGGAGAAATGGCAGATATAGGTGATGAGGGGTGGTTGGAGGCAGCAAACCACATTGCCATGTATGTACCTATACAACAATCCTGCAAGAGCTGCACATGTACCCCAGAACCTAAAGTACAACAACATATATATATGTATATGTATATAAAAACTACACTAGGGAGTGAGTGCAATGGCTGTCCCTCCAGCTGGTGGCATGCATGATCTTAATGCAATGACAATGGGACATTTATTGTGGCTGCCATGGACTTATTCATTGATTCATTTACTCATCATTCACTGATTTAGTTTTTTGCTTGAATGTAGGGGCTCAGCCGGGGTACTGATATAGTGCAAAAAATTACTTGTATTTTAAATGGGATTGGGATTTAAAAAATTTTTCTGATTTGTGTGGATATTCACATAAGTACATAATTGGACATAAATGCAAATACGCAACCTGCATATTTTTTAGGCCACATTTTCTTTTCAGTTTTGCTTGCTTCCCCTCCCACCTTCACCTGGATTCATGCCCCTTTTTCCACTGTGATATGGTGTGTGCTAACAATAAGTATGCATCCTTCCACATTTCCTGCATGCTTACACAATCACACAGTCCACACTCACACTCAGTGCCCTGTCTGTGTGGCCATTAGTCCTTATTCTCACTCAGTAGCCATACCTTAGCTCCCTTCTTCCTTGCTATTCCGTTATACCATAGCTTCCATTATTCCTTGCTAACAGAACTTACTTGTTCAGATAGGAGGCAAAGATCCCTTGTTCTAAGGAAGGTTGCTTATATTCTAGCCTTAGCAGATGAATCCTGACTGGTGTTCATCCAATCCCTTTCTTCTTTCCATTGGTTTAGGAATGAGCATGTGGCTCAGTTCTGGTCAATGAAGAGGTAAGGAGACCTGTGGGGAAACATTTCTGGAATAGGCTCCTTTCTAATTTTCAAATTTTTATTATTTTATTTTATTATTATTATTATTATTTTGAGACAGAGAGTCGCTCTGTTGCCCAGGCTGGAGTGCAATGGCATGATCCTGGTGGAATAACCTCCTTTCTTTACGTAAGGAGCAGATCCAGCAGATACCATCCTCTCTCGATTCACGCTTTGACACAGATGCAATGCCTGGAACTACAGCAATCATCTTGTAACCACAAAGTGACAAAGAAGTCAAAAAGCCAACATGTTAAGAAAAGTCAAGCAGAATTGACAGAAAGAGTCTTCATCCTCAGCTGTAGCATTGTAACCAAGGCCAGAAACCACCTATTCTAGACTTTTTTATGTAATGGGAAAAATAAACCCCGTTTTAAGCTATTGATCAGATTTTCTTTACTTGCAGCCATAAACATTCCTATTTGAGACAGAATTTTATGTTTTGAAGTGGGGTTGAAGTCTATGAGGAATAGACTTTAAAATATTAATTGGCTGAGCAGAAGAGTTAGGACAGAAAGCAGTGAGATTAAATTATTCCAGGTCAGTAATTTGGTGATGGCAAAATATTTAGGTGAAAAGTGGCTAACTCTATTTGCTGCACTACTGGGAGGAATGGTATGAAATTATAGAACATTGATTTTTTTTATTCATTGTTACAGCTCTGTATTATTGCTGATAAAGAAATACCCAAGACTGGACAATTTACAGAATAAAGAAGTTTAATGGACTCACAGGTCCATGTGGCTGAGGAGGCTTCACGATCATGGCAGAAGGCAAAAGGCACATCTCACATGGTGGCAGACAAGAGAAGAAAACTTGTACATATAAAACCATCAGATCTCATAAGACTTATTCATTATCACAAGAATAGCATGGGAAAGACCCATCCCCATGATTCAATTATTTCCCACCGGGTCCCTCCCACAACACATGGGAATTATAGGAGCTACGATTCAAGATGAAATTTGGGTGGGAATGCAGCCAAACCTTATCAGGCTCTCAGCAAAAGAGAGCCATGGTGAAGATTAATAATTTTCCTCCCATATCATTCAGACTTAATTCACTTTAATAATAGAAGTTTTCTGAGGTTCAGCAAGATATGTGGTCACCCAGTCCAAAAATATATTTCCTCTCCTCCCCTACAGCTTGCATGGCCCTGTGACCAAGCTCTGATCAAGGGGATGTGAGTGAACATGAAGTATGTAACATCCTAAAACGGAAACTGCATGCCTTCTACTTCCTCTTTCTCCATCCTAGTAACTAGGAAATCATGATAAATGGCAGAGTCACCCTGGAGTTCATATGTTGGGGATGGCAGAATCACCTCACTAGCTCTGGGCTGCTCACTTCTGGAGCATTACCTGAGGGAGAAATAAACTTATAAAAACACAATATTTGTGTTAGGGAGTGGCGGTCCTTTTGTTTCAGCAGCTTATCTTATACCCTAACTGTATCAAGACATGAGACCTTAACTTAGAGACACCTGGTTTGAGAGGTGAGTGAGGGAAAAATCAGTTTTACTAAATGTGATGTTCTTCTCCAATCCAACTAAACAGAGAGTCCCATTATTTTAAGCATGGCCAGGTTAATAAAGGCAATTTTTCCTCTCCTTCAGTTGAAGCTAATACAAGGGACGCAGGAAAGTGATTGTAAGCACTGGAGTTTGGGCACTTAGGCACCAAAGAGGTGACTAAGGGTAGCATTCCCCATGTAACTCTTTTCTATCAAATTGTCTCATGCAATGGCCACTGGACCACGGGAGAGGGGACTGCACAGTGCATAATGACCAGCAGCTCGGAGGCAAGAATTCTTAGGCTTAAAGATCATTTCTCTACAAAGCCCTTGGATGTGGTTACCTACATATGAAATTGTTAAGAAGCAAATAGACTAGAAACATGCTGTCCTGAGGGAAATGTGTTGAAAACACAAAACCACAAAACCACAAACCCAGCGGGACCAGCCTAGGCCTCCTCAACCCCTAAGACAGTACTTCTTAACCTTAGCTACACATTGGAATCACCTGAGGAGTTTTAAAAATTACTGCCCCACCGGGCTTCTTGTGGCAAGATAACCTCAAAGAAGAGCAAAGTTGGCAGACTTATACTTCCTGATTTCAAAACTTACTATAAAGTTACAGCAATCAAGACAGTGAGGTATTAGTGATGAAAGGAAGAGAAGAATGAGGTCAGAAACAGGCCCACAGATACAGAGCCACTTAATTTTTGACAAAAGTTCCAGTGCAGTTCAATGGAGGGAAGAAAGCTTTTCAATAAAGGAGGATGAATTAACTTTTTAAAAAATAAACCTTAAAACTAAAAATAAAAGTAAAAAATAAAATAAAATAAAATAAAATAAACCTTTATTCCTATCTCACACACACAAAAAAAATTTACTTGAGATAGGCAAAAGACCTAAATCTGAGCACTAAAACTATAAAGCTTTTAAAAGAAACATAGAGGATAGTTTCATGATCTTAGGACAGGCAGATTTCTTAGAACACAAAAAGGCTGGCTGGGCACAGTGGCTCATGCCTGTAGTGCCAGCACTTTGGGAGGCCAAGGAGGCAGATCATGAGGTCAAGAGATCAAGACCATCCTGGCCAACCTGGTGAAACTCCATCTCTACTAAAAACACAAAAATTAGCTTGGCATGGTGACATGCACCTGTAGTCTCAGCTACCTGGGAGGCTGAGACAGGAGAATTGCTTGAACCCAGGAGGCAGAGGTTGCAGTGAGCCAAGATCATGCCACTGCACTCCAGCCTGGCAAAGAGCGAGACTTTATCTTAAAACAAACAAACAAAACACACACACACACACACACACACACACACACACACACATACACACACAACAGCTGTAAGTATAGAAGAAAAAAAACCTAATAAATTTTACTCCATAATAATTAAAAAGTTCTGGGAACTCTGTCTCTCATCATGAGATAGTAACAGGATGCAGAATTACCATTTCACCATGAAAAAAAGAAACAAACCAGAAAACTGGAAAATATACAGGAAATAACAATTTTCAGACATTGGACAAAAGGCAATTCTTTTAAAATATAAGAATTATTTCACATACTTCCCATGAGAAACTATGTAAGCCAGGAAACAATGGAATAACACATTTTAAAGTGCTGGGAAGGAGGTGAATCCTATAAATGTAGAATTCTATACCCACAGAAAATTTCTTTCAGAATTTAAGGTAAAATATAGACTTTTTCAGATCAACAAGAACAGAGAGGTTTCACTGACAGCAGATATGCAGTAAAATAAAATTTTTTTATATATGGAGTCTTGCCCTGTCACCCAGGCTGGAGTGCAGTGGCACAATCTTGGCTCTCTACAATCTCTACCTCCTGGGTTCAAGTGATTCTCCTGTGTCAGCCTCCTGAGTAGCTGGGATTACAGGCACGCACACCACACCCAACTAATTTTTATATTTTTAGTAGAGACAGGGTTTCATCATGTTGGCCAAGCTGGTCTCAAACTCCAACCTTCAAGTGATCCACCTGCCAGTGTGATCCACTTACAGGTGTGAGTCATCATGCCAAGCCAAATTTTTACATTTTTAGTAGAGATGGGGTTTCAGCATGTTGGCCAGGCTGGTCTTGAACTCCTGACCTCAACTCATCTACCTATCTCGACCTCTCAAAGTGCTGGGATTACAGACATAAGCCATGTGCCCAGCCTAAAACTAATAATAAAGAAACTTCACTATGAAAAAGAAAATTGACAACAGATGGAAACTCAGATCTGTACATGGGAATGAAGAGTACTGAAAATGTTAAATATGTGGAAAAATATAAAAAGCATTTTGTTTTCAAAATAAGAACTAAAGCAAAAAAAACACTACTGTATTATGGGCTTACAAAATGCCCATGCAGAAGTAAAATATAAGACAACAATAAGCACAGGATTGGAGAGGAAATAGAGGCATATAATAAGAACCACACATTATGTGTCAAGTGGCATATATTTATTTGAAAGTAGACTGTGATAACTTGAAGATGCATATCGTAAACCTTAGGTCAACCACTAAAAAAGAGGTACACATAGTAAGTTAACTAGTAGAGATCAAATAAAATACTAATACAATACTTAACTATGCCAAAAGAAGCCAAACAAACAGAAAAATAGTAGAGCAGATGGGACAAACAGAAAACAAACAGCAAAATGGTAGGTTTAAACTCAACTCTATTGAGAAATACATGAAATGTGAATGGTCTAAACAATTCAGTTAAATCAGAATAGACTAAAATGCAAGGCCCAGGCCAGGTGTGGTGGCTCAAGCCTGTAATCCCAGCACTTTGGGAGGCCGAGGCGGGTGGATCACAAGGTCAAGAGATCGAGACCATCCTGGTCAACAAGGTGAAACCCTGTCTCTACTAAAAATACAAAAAATTAGCTGGGCATAGTGGCGCATGCCTGTAATCCCAGCTACTCAGGAGGGTGAGGCAGGAGAATTGCCTGAACCCAGGAGGCGGAGGTTGTGGTAAGCCGAGATTGCGCCATTGCACTCCAGCCTGGGTAACAAGAGCGAAACTGCGTCTCAAAAAAAAAAAAAAAAAGCAAGGCCCAACTATATACTGTCTACAAAAAATAAAAATACACTTTAAAAATAAAAACGCAGATAAGTTAAAGGCAAAAGGATGGAAAAAATATACCATGCAAGCATTAAGCATGAGAAAGCCAGAGTGGCTTTATCAATATCAGATAAAAGAGAATTCAGGGCAAGGAATGTTATCAGAGATAAAGAGAAAATGTTCTAATTGATAAAGAGTCTAAGGCGGATTGCTTGAACCCAGGAGGCGGAGGTTGTGGTGATCCAAGATCATGCCATTGCACTTCAGCCTGTGTAACAGAGCAAAACTCCGTCGCAAAAGAAAGACGAGAGAGAGAGAGAGAAGAAAGGAAGGAAAGAAGGAGGGAGGGAGGGAGGGAAGAAGGCAGGAAGGAAGGAAGGAAAGAAACTGAAAAAGAACAAATTAAATATAAAGCAAGCAGAAGAAAGGAAATAAGTGAAAACCAATGAACTTATAAAGTCCACAAACAATAGAGCTAATCAATGAAACCAAAACTTGTTCCTTTGAAAAGAGCAACAAAATAGTTGAATCTCTAACTTGACTGAACAAGAAAAGAAGACAGAAATTACCAATATCAGGAATGAAAGAGGAAATATCATCACAGACAATGAAAGGTTAATAAGAGAATATCATGAAAAACTTTATACCAATAAACTGACAACCTTTAAATGATAATTTTCTGAAAAAATACAGATTATCAGAACTCGCTCGAGAAACAGAATACCTGAATAGCACTATATCCATTTAAAAAACTGAATTATTAATATAAAACCCTCTGATAAAGAAAACTTTATGCTCAAGTGACTTAACTGGTGAATTCTAACAAACCTTAAGAAATAAATAATATCTACAAAAATCTGTATTAGGGTTCTCTAGGAAAAAAAAAAGAAAGAAATAATATCAATTCTACACTAGCTATTTTAGAAAATAGAGAAGGAGGTCAGGTGCAGCGGTTCATGCCTGTAATCCCAGCCCTCTGGGGAGCCAAAGCTGGTGGATCACCTGAGGTCAGGAATTCGAGACCAGCCTGGCCAACATGGTGAAACCTCATGTCCACTAAAAATACAAAAATTAGCTGGGTGTGGTGGTGGCTGCTTATAATCCCAGCTACTCAGAAGGCTGAGGCAGGAGAATCACTTGAACTCAGGAGGCGGAGGTTGCAGTGAGTCGAGATGGTGCCACTGCACTCCAGCCAGGCGACAAGAGTGAAACTCAGCCTAAAAAAAAAAGATAACAGGCCGGGCACAGTGGCTCAAGCCTGTAATCCCAGCACTTAGGGAGGCCGAGACGGGTGAATCACGAGGTCAAGAGATCGAGACCATCCTGGTCAATATGGTGAAACCCTGTCTCTACTAAAAATACAAAAATTAGCTGGTCATGGTGGCACGTGCCTGTAATCCCAGCTACTCAGGAGGCCGAGGCAGGAGAATTGCCTGAACCCAGGAGGTGGAGGTGGAGGTTGCGGTGAGCCAAGATCGCGCCATTGCAATCCAGCCTGGGTAACAAGAGCAAAACTCCGTCTCGGAAAAAAAAAAAAAAAAAAAAAAAAAAAAAGATAACAGAAGAGGAAAGAAGCACTTCTCAAATAATTTGATGAGTGTAAGCTATCCCAGCACCAAAACCATTACAAGAAAAGGAAACACAGACCACCAATACCACTCATGAACATAGAAGGAAATATTTTGACAGAATCTTTGCAAATTGAATCCAGCAACATATAAAAAAGTAATAACCCAAAACCAAGTGGATTTTATTACAGGAAAGCCAGGTTGGTTTCACATTTAAAAACCAAGCACAGTAATTCGTTTTATTAACAGAATAAAATAGACAAAGTCAGATAATCATCTCAATGAATATGGCATCAGCATCTGACAAAATCCAACACCCATTTGTGATTTAAAAGAATAAAAATACTCTCAGGGAACTAACAGAAGGGAACTTTCTCAACTTATTACAGAGCATCTATGAAAAACCCTCAGCTGACAACATAAGTAATGGTGAAAAAAAACCTTTTGCCTCCAAGATCAGACACAAAGTAAGGAGGTCCATGCTCTACTTTTATTCAACATTGTCATGGAGGACTAGTCAGTGCAGACAAGAAAAATAAATAAAGGATAGAAAAAAAAAAACTGTCTTTATTCTCAGAAGACATGAGCATGTATATAGGAAATCTTAAGGAATTTACCCAAAAAAGCTACTAGAACTAAGAGCAACAACATAAGATTGCAGAACATGAGCTGAATATACAAAATCAATTGTATTTCCCTATACTAGAAATAAGAAATTGGAAACAAATTTTAAAATAGCATCATTTATAATAGCATCCTGGCTGGGTACAGTGGCTCACTCCTGTAATCCCAACACTTTGGGAGGCCAAGATGGGAGGATCACTTCAGCTCAGAAGTTTGAGACCAGCCTGGGCAATATAGTAAAACCCCCATTATCTCAATTTAAAAATATATATATATATGTATATATAATGGCATCCAAAACTAGTAATAACCTTGCGATAAATTTAACAAAATATAGGTAAGACATGTGGAGGTCTCAGCAAACACTGCTAGGAGAAATTAAAGAAGACCTAAATAAATGCATAGATATATCATGCACATGGATCAGAAGACTCAATACAGTTAAGGTCTAAATAATCCCCAAATTGATCCATAGATTCAATGCAAACGCAATCAAAATCACCTCATACTTCCTATTTTGTCTTGTTTTCAGTTGTGTGGGGGTTTTTTTGGAAATTAGCAAGTTGATTAAAAAAAATTATATAGACATGCAAAGATCACAAAGTAGTGAACACAATTTTTAAAAGAACTACGTTGGAGACTTTAATTGATTTACTTGAATTACTAAAGAGATGAAGACAGTGGGCTATTTACATGTAAGACTGGTATATACAGGTATATAGCTCTATAGATAACAGAAGAGAGTACACATAGTGGACTAGATCCACACAGTGGTCAACTGATACTCAACAAAGGAGCCAAAGTAGTTCAATGGGGGAAATGATTGGTTTTTTTCAACAAATAATGCTGGAACAACTAGATATGCTAATGTAAAAACATGAAGCTTGATATTTACCTTATCTCATACATGTATACTAATTCAAAATGGATCACAGACTTAAACAGGATTGCTAAACTATAAAGACTCAATAAGAAAATATAGAAGAACATTTCCATCCCCTGGAGATAAGCAAAAATTCTTCAATATAACAGAAAAGCACAAACCATAAAATAAAAAAATAATAAGTTATATCCAGGGCGAGGTGGCTCACGCCTGTAATCCCAGCACTTTGGGTGGCCAAGGTGGGCAGATCACGAGGTCAGGAGATCAAGACCATCCTAGCCAACATGGTGAAACCCCGTCACACAAAAAAATTAGCCGGGGCATGGTGGCACGTGCCTGTAGTCTCAGCTACTCCAGAGGCTGAGGCAGGGAAATTGCTCAAAAGTGGGAGGTGGAGGTTGCAGTGAGCTGAGATCGCTCCACTGCACTCTAGACTGGTGAAAGAAGACTCCATCTCAAAAAATAATAATAATTATATCCATCAAAATTAAAAACATCTGCTTTTGGAAAGAAAATGAAAAGGACAGCCACAGACCTGGGAGGAAATATTTACAATACCACATACCTGACAAAGGACTCATATCACCCAATAAGAAGACAAATGATCCTTTTTTTTTTTTTTTTTTTAGACAGAGTCTCACTCTATCACCCAGGCTGGAGTGCAGTGGTGCAGTCTTGGCTCACTGCAACCTCCGCCTCCCAGGTTCAAGTGATTCTCCTGCCTCAGCCTTCTGAGTAGCCAGGACTACAGGCACCTGCCACCATGCCTGGCTAATTTTTATTTTAATATTTTTAGTAGAGATGGGGTTTCACCATGTTAGCTAGGATGGTCCTGATCTCTGCCCATCTTGGCCTCCCTAAGTGCTGGGATTACAGGCATGAGCCACCGCGCCCAGCCAATGATCCATTTTTTTAAAGGGCAAACCATTTGAACACTTTACTAAAAGAAAGTATACATATGGCCAATATACACATGTAAAATGCTCAACATCAGGGCAAGGTGCCAGATCCTGGAGGGATAGTTCCTCAAGGAAGAAACTTATCTGTGTTTGGGCTTATCATGGAATTGCACACACCTAGCCCAGTGCCTATCCACAAGAGATGTACATATTTATTTTGTGAATGAATGAAGAACAAATGTTGGATTGGGGAGGCCTAGTCCTAAAAGATGACATTTCACTTCAGATGAGACTGGTTTTTAATAGTTTCTATTTTGAAAAAAGAATCTTGGATTCCTATTCCTAAGTAAAATAGGAAGTGACAAAAAGAAATGGTTTTCCTTTATTATTTACTCATATGCTCACTGTTACAATCATAGAATCCAGAACATTTTAGGTTTGCCGCACACTTACTTGTATATTTTCTTTTTTTTTTAAGGAACTTATTCTTTCTGACAATAAAACTGGTCTGGCGCAGTGGCTCATGCCTGCAATCCTAGAACTTTGAAAGGCTGAGATGGGTGAATCACCTGAGGTCAGGAGTTCAAGACCAGCCTGGCCAACATGGCAAAACCCTGTCTCTACTAAAAATAATAATAAAAAAAATACTTAGCCAGGCATGATGGCAGGTGCCTGTAAACCCAGCTGCTCTGGAGGTTGAGGCAGGACAATAGCTTGAACCTAGGAGGTGGAGATTGCAGCGACCTAAGATCATGCCACTGCACTCCAGCCTGGGCGACAGAGTGAGACTCTGCCTCAAAAAAAAAAAAAAAAAAAAAAGTGATACGTGCCTTCTGTGGGGAGTATGAAAAATGGTGGAAAATTAAGAAGAAAATGAAGATTCCCTAAAATCCCATTGCCCAACTGCTGTTGAACTCTTCCTTCTTGGAGTTCCTGCTTTCCACACAGTTCATTCCACTGTTTTGGCCCCAACAGCATAAAGGGCATGAAGACAGAGGAAGGCACAAAAAGGAGTCAGGTGGGGCCCTTGGGAATGGAGGGATACACATGTGGAATTCCCCAGTGGGCAGCTGAAATGCAGTTCTAAACCAGGAGAGAGTTCAGTTACAGCCCGAAGTGGGGAGGAAGAAGAATCACAGAAATGTCAGGCAAAGCTTGAGAGAGAGGAGGAGGCAAGGCCATGGGAAGGTAAGCCACAGACTGGGAGGAAATATTTACAATACACATATCTGACAAATGAATTCAGGAGCTGGCCAGAGAAGAAAGCAGACCAAGGAGAAAGAAGTCTCATATAATACAGCCAGTTTATACTTGCTCCAAAAGAAGATGGCATAGAGAGAACTCATTTTCAAGGCTGGGTGCCATGGCTCACATTCACACCCATATTTCCAACACTTTGGGAGGCCGAGGCAGGAGGATCGCTTAGTAACAAGAGTTGAAGACCAGCCTGGGCAACATAGAAGACCCCGTCCACAAACAAATTTAAAAATTAGGCCAGGTGTGACGGCTCATGCCTGTAATCCCAGAACTCTGGGAGGCTGAGATGCAAGAATTGCTTGGGCCCAGGAGTTTAAGACCAGCCTAGGCAACATAGGAAGACTGGCTGGGCATGGGGCTTGTACCTGTAGTCCCAGCTATTTGGGAGGCTGACATGGAAGGATCATTTGAGCCCAGGAAGTCGACTTCCTTAGCCAAATCTATTTTCCTGACTCACAGGAGGAAAGTAGATTGCTTATATGAATTGGGGAAGGGGGATCCCATTTGGCTTTGTGAAGGGATCTACTTCGCAGAAACAAGTAGAAGCAGGGTGAGGGCACATCGTGTCAGAATAATGCAGACTTTTTTTCTTTTTCAGATAATAACTATACAAGGTAAGAGGTGCTATGGTGGAGTCATAGAAGCATGTTGCGGAAGATGCCAAGACTGGCTGAAAGGAGAGAAGGGAAGCTTTTCCACATAGTGCCTGGCACAAAGTACATGGACAATACTTGGATAATGAATGAAAAGGCAGGGACATCTGAATCTCAACTAGATGCTAGATGGGCCTGCCTCCACAGAGGAGCAGAGAGGGGTTTTCTATGAGAGCAAAGGCCCAGCCATGTCAATTCACAGATGTGTCTAGGGAATGACAAAACCTGGGTTATGCCCTGGCAATAGGCTGGAAACGTGGTGTGAGGATCTTGGACAGAATTTGGTAGACAGTAGATCTCCAGAAATGCCAAAGGGTAGGAAACAGAGATCTAATGATCTACTCACTTCTGTATTTTCTTTTTTTTTTGAGATGGAGTCTTGCTCTGTCACCCAGGCTGAAATGCTGGAGTGCAGTGGCACGATGTCAGATCACTGCAACCTCCACCTCCTGGGTTCAACCTCCACCTCCTGCCTCAGCCTCCAGAGTAGCTGGGATTACAGGCATGTGCCACCACATCTGGCTCATTTTTTACATTTTTGGTAGAGAATGGGTTCCACCATTTTGGCCAGTCTGGTCTCGAACTCCTGATCTCAAGTGATCCACCTGCCTTGGCCTCCCAAAGTGCTGAGATTACAGGCATGGGCCACCGCGCCCGGCCTCACGTCTATACTTTCTAATGCAATGTTAGTGGTCTTATGGATAACAGCTTTTACAGAAGCAAGATGGATTTGGAAAATACAATGTTAGTTCAGTTGGAAGATTAAAAAGTAGTGATAGGGAGTGGTAATGAAGTAGAAGATGGGTCGACCCGAAAATAAAATTTGCAATCTACTTTGTTTGTTCCTTTAACAAGTAATTAAGGGTACATGAGTTTCATCTCAAAACAACACAAAACACACAAGCAAACACTCTCACTTCCCCCTGCAGGTTTTTCCTGTTGTCCTCACCACTTGCCATCACAGCCAAGTTTCTATAAACTTTCTCCTGCCTGCCTTCCCCTATTCAATACACACCAATCTAGCTCTTGCCCTCACCACTCCAGCCTACACACAAGACAAGCTCCCTGCACGTAGCGTCCTTCAGACACTTTCCAATTCTTACCTTGCTGGACTTTTACTTTCAGCACCAGACAGAGCTGATCACTTCAGAGCTCTTTCTTCACCTCTTCTTACCTCTAACTTATCCTTTGCATACCTGTGTGCCTGGGCTTTTTCCCCCTTATCTATTTCAGCTCCTTCCACCACTAGCTGTGCACTAACGACTCCCAGATCTCTATCACCTCAGCCATCTCTCCTGACTCTGCACATGTTTACCCAACTGCCTCCTAGACATCCTTACTTACTGGTCCCAGGGGCGGCTCAAACTCCACAGACCCCAGATGGAAATGATCCAGCTGTGTGACCTTGGGCACGTTAGTTAACTCACTCCCTGAACTATAAAATGAGGGCATTACTAATAGCCACCTCACCCGGAAGCCTGTTATGAAGATAAAACGAAACAGCACAGAACAGCATGTCAGTAGACCCTGGCACATGGTAAGCAGTCTACAAGTGTTAACCATCATTCTGTCTTCCCTCAAACCCATGCCTTCTTCCCCATAAATCCCCCAAGTTTACTCATAAACCCCCCACCCATGTCATTCATCGGGTCAAACTCTGAGCATCCTCCTTGACACCCCCTTTCCTTTTTTTTTTTTTGAGACAGAGTCTTGCTCTGTCGCCAGGCTAGAGTGCGGTGGCGTGATCTTGGCTCACTGCAACCTCCACCTCCCGGGTTCAAGCCATTCTCCTGCCTCAGCCTCCCGAGTAGCTGGGACTACAGGCACACACCACCAAACCCAACTAATTTCTGTATTTTTTAGTAGAGATGGGGTTTCACCATGTTGGCCAGGATGGTCTCGATCTCTTGACCTCGTGGTCTGCCCGCCTCAGCCTCCCAAAGTGCTGAGATTACAGGCGTGAGCCACCGCCCCGTTTCTTAACCTCACAGTCATTGTGCCTCAGCCCTTCCACTCCACTTCCTGAACAGCTGTCTTTCCTTCTCCATCGCCACCACTTTCAGCCGTCATTATCCTGGGGGGCTAGGGCCGTTCTTTCCGTCTACTCTCAGTACTTTTGCACCAACCTTCTGAGAGCACACTGCCTCCATCACTCCACCTTCCCCTTTCAAGGGCTCCCCTCTGCCTTAGGGGAGCAAAATCCAAACTCTGGAAGAGCAAAGGTTCTTTAGGATCTGGTCTCACTCCCCTCTCTCAGTCCACCTTGCTCCTAAGCTCCAGCTGATCCTCCTTCAAGGGGAGGCGATGGTGCAGTCCTCATCAGGCTCTGTAGGCCTCTCCTCCCTCCAGATGTAGCTGGGGTGCCACTTCCTCTGGGAAGCTTTCCTGGCCTTCTGGTCGGAGGCGCATCTTTCTTGGTTCCCAGGGCCTCTGCCCTAACACTAAGCATGCTTTGATAAGTGTTTGCTCACTTGTCCTCTCCACTAAAGTGTGGTGTTCTCAGGCAAAACAATTATCTTTTATTTCTAAATCCCCAACGCCAGGCAGACAGCAGATACTCAAGGAAAGTGATCAGCATAGAGTTTTGGCCAAAAATGAAACAACACGGTTCGCGGAATCAGCGTCAAAGTTAGTGAATCCACTCCTCTCATGGCACAAGGCTGCACAGGGGTTCCTTAAGGCCTGCGTGGATATCCAGTGCCTGCCTGTCTTCCTCAGTGTTTTAGCTCACGCATAATCAACCCGCACAACTACAGCGGACACACAGCTGCACTGGCACTGGCAGAGCTTTTATTTTACCCCCAGCAGAGCGCACGAAGGCCTGCAAAGGCACGCCCAACAAGGCCGAGGTTAAATCCTGCGCCCTTTGTTTGCGGTAGCGGAGAGCTAGCGGCTCCGTGCCCGCCCGGCCTGGTCGGGTGCAGGGCGGGTTAGGGCCGTACTGCTCGCAGAGACGCAACTGGGAGCACCGCGTCAGGCGGAGAGTGTGTGAGCCAGGGCTTGCTCCGGGTCACCCTCGTAGCCCTGGGATCCCGCGCTCTGCGGCGCCCTTCGCCCAGGCCTGGCTTCGGTGCCAGACCGTCTCCCCCGCCCGCGGCCGCCGTCGGCGGGAAAACGCCTGGCGTCCTGGCGTCCCGGCGTCACGCGCCAGCAGCCGGGCACACGGGGCGGCACGGGGCGGGATAAGGCGGAACAGGGCGGGACAAGGCGGGGAGGGGGCGGGACCAGCGCGGCGGGGCGGAGCGGACGTCGGGCACAGGAAGCGCCGGGAGGCCTGAGCTGTCCCAGGGTGCCCCGCGCGGCGTGGACTCGGGCGGCTGCCGCCATCCCGCTGGCGAGAGGGAGAGAGAGGCCCGCCCGCTCGCCGGCCGGGCCAGTGCGTGAGGGCGCGGGGGGTCGTGTCATAGAGACGCAGAGCGCAGCCGCCACCACCAAACGGACATGTTGAAGCCCAGCGCCGCCGCCGCCGCCTCGTTTTCCTCATCCTGCGAACGGGACTGAGAGGGGGCCCGCCACCTTTCCGCCTCTGCCTCGGCCTCCAGCCTCGCCGCTTCGGCTGCAGCCTCTTCCTGCTCGGGCCTCGGGCTCCGCCGCGCGTCGCCTCCCACCGCCACCAGGCCCGGCCGGTATCCCGGCCTCGCTCCGCTGCGGCGCGAGGTCTATGTGACCGGCGGGCCCGGAGCAGCCGCCGCCGCAGCGCGAACATGGACGCCGTCAACGCCTTCAACCAGGAGGTGAGGGGTGCTCCGGGCAGGGGGGTGCCGGGCCTACTGTGGGAGCCGGGGCCGGATTCTCCCGCCGCCGGAGGTTTAAAGCTTTGGTCCGGGTGGGGACGCTTCCTGCCCCAGTTCCGGGGCGGTGGGGCCTGCGCGGAGCGGGGCCTGTGGCCCGGGAGAGGTCGAGGCGACCACGGGAACTGACCCCGCACCCCTCCCCCCACTGCCCACCCCCGAGGGCGACCTCGGGCTTCCCCCCTCGCCCCCTTGCGGTTTCCCCTGCCCAAGTCGGTGCCCCTTCCTTTAACTTGGTCCCTTTTCGGGTCCGGGCGCCCTCGCTCTCTGCTCCGCGAGCCCCGTTGTCGGGTTCGCAGTGCCAAGAGCCGGCAAGGGGCTAAGAAAGAAGCGCGGGCGGGCGTGTGGGGTTGGGGGCGGGGGAGCGGGAGCATCTGCCGGTCTTGGGGCTGGCGGAGCGGTGGCTTCACCTCTCCTGTTGCTCAGGCCTTGGCGCATCGACGGCTGGACTCTGATCCCAGGTCCGGGAGGAGTTGGAGAGGGTGTTCATCCCCCTTCTCCGGGATTCACGCACTTGGGAAATAGGCTAATAAATGAAGAGGGGATGGCTCGTTATAATTTAAAGTCGTGAACATAACCCGCTTATAGGCTCTATGGCCCCAACGTGACGCCTAAAAAGTTGAATGGGAGAGAAGAGTATTCGCCCCGCCTTAGTCCTCTAGAAAGCTGGCGTTGTCCTCCAGTTCCCTACCCTCGCACCCCCTCCCGAGGTAGTTAATCCTCGGCTCCCTTCTACGAGGACATTTACATGTGAAAACCTCCCCAAACCGGGAACAAAGCTGCCTGCAGCCTTAAGGTTCTCTAGTTGTTTCTCTCGTCTTTCCAGGTGTTGCTTTTGGAGTGTAGCGTCCATACATCCGATTTGTCAGAATCGATTTGGGAGGAGGAGACTTGACCATTGATGATTTCAAATGAAGTTACAGAATGGGAACTGTTGTCATGGGTTGAGTTATATTGTCTTCTCTTTCCAAATACTAAAGATAACCAGCATTGAAAAATCAGTGGTTGTAGTTCGAGATGTGTGGATGTGGCGTTAAAAACGTGCTGCATCTCACAGAGAGATTTTGTAGGTTTACTTGTTGCAGTTACTTTCCTTTAGATTTGCGGTGCCATAATATATGGGACTCTCCAATTACACGCAGTTGAGACAATTTATTGTCATATAAATTATTCTAAAAATGACTTTCTTCAATTAATGGGCACATACACTGCCCTAACTGCAGTAGTTGCAACTGTTATTGGACAGTGCCTTGTAAAAGTTCAGTAGTGATTTTCAAAACAATAAAAATAATATGTCCTAGTTTTTGATCGCCAGGGAATTTGTGATAATGCTCCAGATATTTCAGGTTTGGAAGTTGATTGTTTTCTGAAGGTAAATTCACTGGAATGTTGTCTCCAGGCTCCATGAGGGCAGGAAGTTTCTGTTCTTTCCCCCTTTCCCAATCAAAACAGGTGCCTTGCAAATAATTGTTGAATGAGAATTTAAACAAATGGCGTAATAATAGTTAAAGAAATTTCAAATTCATTTTTTCTCCCAACAATGAATGTGTATTTTTAAAGTTTATTTCAGAATCGGAAGAATGAATGTTTTTGATGAAGGAAGAGGAGGATTTTTAGTTTATTCTTAAGATCAGAAGTGTTCTGATTCAGACATTATGGAAGTTGACATCAAGCACATTATTAAGCAAAGTATTTTCTGTTAATCCTGAAAAAGCACCATCAGTAATTTTTACTTTGGAAAACTAAAGTTAGAAATGGTATTGACTCCTTGAAAAGGGGAAATGGAATTTGACCTTTTTAAGTGTGCAAAATGAGCATTTTCTTATCATTGTTCATTTTACAGTTCATTTCAGTTCTATTCCTAGTCTTTATGAACTGCAGAGAATGCCAGCTCTCTTCTGCTAAATTAAAACTTCTGGAGAAATTAATCTGATTTTAAAATTAATCTTCTTATGCCTACTTGATTTGTAGTGCTTCTCAACTATTTTTCCCCATTCATGAAATGTTTTACATTCGTTCCCCATAATCTGGAATCTCTCAGATCTGATCTTCACTTAGCAAACCTTTGAGTGCCTGCTCACCTGCACAGCTATGTCCTGAATACTGTAGGACTACCAAGGATCTCAGTCACCTAAAAGTCTAATCTAATAGAGGACATAAGACTTAGGCAAATAATTTAAATATGTGGTAGAACAGCTTCCTTTGGGATCCTGCCATTGCAATGTGGCATAGCCATTGGAGATTCAGTGAAGGCTTGGGAAGAGAAGGTGTTACCAGTTTTAGGATTTCAGAAGATGTAGGAAGCAGTGATTGAAGGGCAATAGTGCTGAAAAGAGAGTATTTTGATTCTGAAGGCTACTGGAAAGTAAGGATGGTAAAGTAGTTTGGGCTTGACAAGTTTCATGTTTGCCTAATCTGTTTGAACTTCATATTTAGGCTGTGGATAAACATTGAAGGTTTTAAGCAGTGGGATAATATAATCAAAACTGTTTGGTTCATAGTGGTATGTGTTGTAGGAGGCAGAGACTTGGTAGGAAAGATAAGTAAAACCTGAACTTGGCAAAGGTATAGTGGGCATGAAGAGGGAAAGGATGTGGGCCAAGGGAATCCATGGACCTTGGCATCTGATGAGTTTATAAGCACCTTTTGTCCCCACATCCTAAGGGCTGAGAGAGTGGTGATACCCTTAACACAAATCATCAAAAGTCTGCTTAGTAGAGAAGAAAATAAATGTGTTTGATTTTTGAGCAGGTTGAGTTTGAGTTAATTGTGGAACAATCATTTTTGGCAAGCATTTGGGCTTATAAGACTTCAAGTTGGAAGCAACTAAGAGATAGAGGGAGACATCCAGGAGTTCAGATGGGAAAGGTGGGGGGAATCAAAAGGGGGAGAAAAAGGAATTAGTATAACACCAGTAGTGGCCTGTCAGACACTTTATATGTACACACACATCTAATTTAATAGATTTGCATTCCCACAACTCTGCATAGATGTCTAATTACAGATGAGGAAACGGATTTTCAAAGAAATTATAGTAAATGCTAATACCCCCAAGGGCATACTAGTTAATGGCAGAACTGGGATTTGAATAAGGATCTCTACAATTTAATTGCTGCCGGAAGATAATGTTTTGTGTAGTATGAGGGAACTTGGCCACTGAAATTTTTGGGGATAACAGGATTTGAAGTTTAGGGTTGAATGGTGATGGAAGATAAGGAAATAAGAGGTAGCTGGTATAAAGTAGTCTTTAGAGGTTTGATTTTAAGGGATTAGAGGGAAACGTTACTTAAGGATGGGAGAAGAAAGGGCAGTTAACAATGTACTAGGCACTGGTGATAGGCTGTATGTTTGTTTTTATAACAAATACATAAGGTTTTAGCTTTAGTTAGTAGTGTTGAATCCCTAGTCTCTGGGATGGGAGTAGAGGGTTTTAGCATTTTCGAGGAAGGGAGTATAGAAAAGCATAGTCTACCAACAAGAGGGGATGGCTAACTTGAAGCAGAATTATGAATAAGAGAAATGGAACAAATCAGAAGCACAGGTAAAGACATCCATCTCTGACCCAGAAGGAAAGGAAGGTAAGAAAGATGAGGTTATTAAAGATACCCATTTAACAGAATATTTGGAGAATTTTTATGGCAAGGCATTGTATTAAGTGTTGTGAAACGTGAAAAGATCAGTTAAAAAGAGTTATCAGTTATGGCTAATACTTAATTGTGTCTGTTGTATTGTTCATACATTTCTGAATATGAAGATTTTGTTAAAGTTTGTGGAATAGAATAAAGAATATGGATTGTAATTTTTTTTTTCTGAGACAGAGTCTCACTCTGTCAACAGGCTGAAGTGCCTGTTGGTACAGTATCGGCTCCCTGCAACCTTTGCCTCTCAGTTAAGTGATCCTCCTGCCTCAGTCTCCCAAGTAGCAGGGACTACAGTTGCGTGCCACCATGCCCAGCTAATTTTTTGTGTTTTTAGTAGAGACGGGGTTTCACCATGTTGACCAGGATGGTCTCGATCTCTTGACCTCGTGATCTGCCTGCCTCGGCCTCCCAAAGTACTGGGATTACCGCTGGATTATATTTTTTAACCCATTGATTGTATTTTTAGTCTTTAATACATTTTCCCTAAATCCTGAAGAATTATATCTTACCCTTCCCACTTTTTTACATCATCTGCAATTTTAAGACACAAAAAGTACAAAAATACGCAGGGGTGGTGGCCTGTAATCCAGCACTTTGGGAGACCAAGGTGGGTGAATCATGAGGTCAGGAGTTTGAGACCAGCCTGGCCAACATGGTGAAACCCCATCTCTATTAAAAATACAAAAAAGTAACTGGGCTTGATGGCAGCAGACGCCTATAATCCCAGCTACTCTGAGGCTGAGGCAGGAGAATCGCTTGAACCTGGGAAGCAGAGGTTGTGATGCGCCAGTGCTCTCCAGCCCAGATGACAGTGCGAGACTCTGTCTTTAAAAAAAAAAAAAAAAAAGGCACTAATAGTGCAGAGAAAATAAAACGGTAAGAATATACAGTTATTACTATTTTGTGTTTTTAATTTAAAAATAAAATATAAATTCTTTCTTTTATTCTCCAACCCCAACCCTCCTCCCACTTGCAGGAGAGGCAATCAGATAATTTAGTATTAATCTCTGTGGTCCATAAACAATATATAATATTCTGTGTTTGATACTGGAGTATAGTGGTGCCAGCACGGCTTACTACAGCTTTGACCTGCCTTTTTTTGTTTGCTTAAATATTATTCATACTGTCTAGTAAGATTTAGTTAATACTTGCTGACAGACTGCAATGAACTTTTCAAACATGTCTCCCATGCACATGTATAGTAATTTCTGTAGGGCAGCTGTTCTCAAACTTCCTGGTTTTAGACCCATTTATATATTTGCTTTTTGAGACAGGGTCTGGCTCTGTTGGCCAGACTAGAGGGCAGTGGCACAAACTCTTCCCATTGTGACCTCTGCCTCCTGGGTTCAAGCCATCCTCCTGTCTCAGCCTCCCAAGTAGCTGGGACCACAGACCTCTGCCACCATGCCTGGCTAATTTTTGTATTTTTTCTTTTGTAGACATGGATGTTGCCCAGGCTGGTCTCAAACCCCTAAGCTCAAGTGATAAGCCCACCTCAGCCTCCTAAAGTGCTGGGATTGCAGGTGTGAGCTACCAGGCCTGACTAAATCCTTTTAAATTCTTAAAAGTTAAAGGCCACAGAGAGCTTCTGCATCTATGGGTTATTGTATCTATTGATATTTACCGTATTAGAAATTTAAACTGAGAAATGCAAGTGTTTATTAATTTATTAAAAATAACAATAAACGTATTACAATGTTAACATAAATAACATTTTTAATAAGTAACATTGCTAAAACAAAATTAGTGAGAGTGACATCATTTTACATTTTTGCACATCTCATTTAAACTTTGTTTTAATAAAACCTGGATCCTTATTCCACTTTTTCATTCAGTCTCTTGCAATAACACACATCAGGTCAATAATTGCAGTAAAATTGGAGATTTCCCTTGCCAAAGTTGACCATGTTGTCTTAGGAGTTTTTGAATATTGAAAGTTGGTTATACATAGTTTTTTTTCTCTGCTTTCTTGACTCTCAGGGAATTCTTAATCTCTGACAAGGGCATTGGTCTGGCTTTATAGTGATTGCAGTAAAGTGATTCTTCAGAGCTTTCCGTAGCAGGGTTTATCACTGATGTTCTTGTAAGTATTTCCCTCCCTGGTCTATCATTTTGTCTGGTATTTTGTTTCAGAAAAAATTAAATGAACGTGTGATAAGGAATTGATTCAGAGAAAAATTAGAATAATGGAAAAGTTAGTTTCTGAATATCATGAAACAGAATTCAGGTTAAAAGTGTACCTACTAGAAATATGAGACAATTGATAGTGTTTTTTTGTTTCCTTTTCCACATACTAAGTCACTATAAAAACTGTAGATTACTCTGTTATGGAGCACAAGCAAATACGATTTACTTCAGGATTCAAAGTAACTTTTCGTACATATCTGCACACATTCAAATCTCATTTGAAATACACCTTTATAACATAGTAGGGGGAAAATGTTATATAAGTAATGAATTTTTAGTGTTATTCACAACATTTATTGAGACAATATGCCCGATCCTTTTTTCAGCACACTTTAGAGCAACAGCATACAACTTTCATGATAAGCTAAAAACTACACTGTGTTGTTAGGTATATAGCAGAATAAGCAGCTTACCTATTAACCATTCAAAATTTTGTTACCATTGGTGTATTAATTAGTATTATGTTTCTGTCGAACCACAGAAAATACAGAGGTGGCTAATAGTTAGATTTGCATTAGAATAGGCCTTATCAGGATCTGTTGAGAGCTTAGAATAGGAGAGACATGTCTACATTTCTGTGTTAATATTAAATGTGATTAATACTGTGCTGCTATGATTTTGAGAACTAGAAGAGATTTTACAAACAGTATTATAATTTATTATACACTGATCACCTTCATCCTGTTCAATATTTGCATGATTTATTGATTACATTTCATTACTGAGTAGTTTGAGCTTTTTAATTGGTGCTTTGAAGACATAGATGAATATACAGAAACCTGGTATTCCTTTAAAGTGCACTGTACCGGATTAGTAGAAAATTCAGGAAGAAAACCAATGTAACTCAGGAGTGCAGTTAAGAATTAGAAGCCAGGTTTTTGACTAGTGGTAGAGAACAGCAGGGCTCAGTGAAAGGTGGATGGCCATCCAAATAAATACCTCTTGAAAGTTATAATTTATGTTTGGATAATTGGTGATTCTTGGTATGAATCCATATGGGTCAGTAAGCCCAGTTGGAAGAAAACAGAGAGCAGTAGCCATGGCTAGCATATTTGACATCCAGAGCAGATTTTTTTTTTGAGATGGAGTCTTGCTCTGTCGCCCAGGTTGGAGTGCCATGGTGTGATCTCAGCTCACTGCAACCTCTGCCTCCTGGGTTCAAGCGATTCTTCTGCCTCAGCCTCCTGAGTAGCTGGGATTACAGGCATGCGCTACCACCCCCAGCTAATTTTTGTATTTTTAGGAGAGATGGGGTTTCACCATGTTGGTCAGGCTCAAACTCCTGACCTCATGATCCACTAACCTCAGCCTCCCAAAGTGCTGGGATTACAGGCATGCGCCGCCACACCCGACTCATTTTTTATTTTTAGTAGAGGTGAGGGTTCTCCATGTTTGTCAGCCTGGTCTCGAACTCCCAACCTCAGATGATCTGCCCACCTCAGCCTCCCAAAGTGCTGGGATTACAGGCGTGAGCCACTGCGCCCGGCCATAGAGCAGATATTTTTAAACACATCCTTTTTGTATAACAAAATTATTTTCAGAAACAGTCATGAAATGAATAATGAAAATGGCCAGAAAGGAAACCTGAACTGTACACACACTTGCATGCATGCACACACACGCACAATACATATATAATCATACCAGACTTTTAAATTGCATTAATACCTATTTTTTGGAAACATGGGAAAATTTCTCTGCATACTGATATGTCACAATGAATACAAATGCTCCGGTTTCTTTTATTTATTTATTTATTTATTTATTATTATTTTTTTATACAGTCTTGCTCTGTCACCCAGGCTGGAGAGCAGTGGTGCGATCTCAGTTCACTGCAACATCTGCTTCCTGGGTTCAAGCAGTTCTGCCTCAGCCCTGCCTAGTAGCTGGGATTACAGGCTCGTGCCACCACGATTGCCTAATTTTTGTATTTTTAGTAAGGATGGGGTTTCACCATTTTGGCCAGCCTGGCCAGTTTCTTTTCAAGTCTTAGGCAGATCTGTCAGTGACTGTTAAAATTGATCTTCACACATTTGTGTTTAGTAGACAGTTACAACTAAATTTATTCATCTGTTTTCACCCACAGTTGAAGAGCACTTTTGATTAATTTTAATTACAAAAAGTTGTACATAAAGCAGCACATACACAAATAGGAAGTTTTTAACATACTGTGGTTAGCAGGGATTTATAAGCACACTTCACAATAAATTCTAGAAATCACAGTCCTATCCATGTATTTTTTTTCAGCACTGAGTCTAATGACTTTCAAATGCCTCAGTTAAAATTTTACCAAAATGGTTTTCACCTGAAAATTCAATGTGTCTATTATAGTTGATAACCACTTTTGATAATTCAGGTACAAGGAAGTATAGCTTTATTTCCTTGCACTTGGTTGCTTAGTGATGGCACCTCTGTAATTTTTGTTCATGGGTCTTCACTTTTAAAGTTTTATATTCATCTCTGTATTTGTTTGAGGTGGATTCTGGTTGTTTGTAAATATTCATGCCAGAAAAAATATATTTCAGAAAAGATAAATTGGACACAGCTATAATTTTGAACATATTATTTAAACACGGGAATGTATACAGGTACAATAGGATTAAAGTCATACTGAGCCTGAGGAGAGCTAACGCTATCCTGAATCTTTGTGTTCTTACTCTCCAAATGAACGAGCATATCAAATCTGCATGCATTGGGAACTGACTATATAACGGGGATTTCCTAATAAACTTCCAATTAAGATGGATTGTATATTTAAGGGTATGTAATAAAAATGTGCAGATTTGACATTTCTATATTGTTAAAACTCATCAGTAACCACAGCAACAGTTTAAAACTTAAGAATATTGCCAAAATATTTGAAGGTAGATACATTTTATCTCTGATGTTATTTAGAATTACCCATGCTTAGGCCAGGCATGGTGACTCATTCCTGTAATCCCAGCACTTTGGGAGGCCAAAGCGGGTGGATCACCTGAGGTCAGGAGTTCAGCACCAGCCTGGCCAACATTGAGAAACCCCATCTCTGCTAAAAATGCAAAAATTAGCTGAGTGTGGTGGCTCATGACTGTAATCCTAGCTACTTGGGAGGCTGAGGCAGTAGAATCGCTTGAGACTCCATCTCAAAAAAAAAAAAGAATTGTCCATGCTTGATGTAATAAAAGAACACAATCAAAATCTTACTGTTTTATTTAGTCTTGGTAGTTCACCCACTTACTGCCTACACGTGGGTGGACTGCTCCCCTGGTCTCGTCCTAGGTATGCTATTGCATTAAAGAGCAATGGTTGACCATTCCAGTTGTCTGTCAAGTCTCCCTCTGCAGATCCCCAATATATCTTTATGCATTCCATCATGAGTATTCCTCTATATTTCCTCCTTTTGACTTTCCTTCAGTTGAAGTAGAATTATAACACTTTGCTTAAAGGAAACCAGTAATACAGAAAATTGCTGTAATATCCCTTTTAAAGCCTCTAAGAAATATAAAATAATTTTTAAACTTTAATGATCATACATGACTTAGTTTATGTTAATTCAAAGATGCTGAATGATAAAACACTTTAGATAGGGCAGCCAAGTTTGGGGATCAGTTGAAATAAGTCCACACATTTATGAAGGTCTTTTACCACTGTCTAACATATATAGGTACATACTTTTTTTTTTTGAGACAGTTTCGCTCTTGTTACCCAGGCTGGAGTACAGTGGTGCCATCCCGGCTCACTGCAACCTCCTAGGTTCAAGCAGTTCTCCTGCCGCAGCCTCCCAAGTAGCTGGGACTACAGGTATTCGCCACCATGCCCAGCTAATTTTTGTATTTTTATTAGAGACAGGGTTTCATCATGTTGACCAAGATGGTCTCGATCTCTTGACCTCGTGATCCACCCACCTCAGCCTCCCAAAGTGCTGGGTATAGGTACATACTTGATAAAGCAAACCCATAGAGGCAGGAAGTAGATTACTGGCTGACCGAGAGCATGGAGAGTGACTGCTAAAGGAAACGGAATTTGCTTTGGGGGTGAAGAAAATGCTCTAAAGTGTTGGTGGATGCACAACTGTTGAGTATACTAAAATTGCACATTTTAAATGGGTGAATTTTATGGTATATGATTTATATCACAAAGCTGTTGTAAAATACACAAAAATATCAGGTTATATCATAATCATTTTGGTGTTTACTTGCCTTATCTTTTTTCTGTCAAGATGAAAACAATACTCAGTAGCCTCTGCATGGGTCTGTAAATTATTTTGTTGATCCGGAATCCTAAGTTTGTTCAAAGAATAGCTTTAGTTTTGACATACCATTTTAAGGAGTAATCCAGTGGGGACAGTTCAAGTGAAGGACAAGAAAATAACCCTTCATTTGCTCATTAAATAACCAAGTGCTGGCTAATGAATTAGGTGTTATATATATGTCTTTGCATTCTTTCCATTTTAAAGGTAAGGAAACTAGAGAAGCCTGGTGAATGGTCTGAGGTCACGCAGTTTAAAAGTAACAGTTCTGAGATCTGACTCCTTCCTTGTAAGAGCCCATTTGAGTCTTGTCCACAGCCCCACGTGGCTCCTGTGACATTTTTGAGCAGCAAATCCTTGTCTAATGGACTATTTGTGTGGGGAGAAGACTCAGGGAACAAGTCTTAGAGGCCTCCTGGCCTATCTTTTATACATTTGAAGCTTGGTAGCAAGTTATACTATCAAGATAATATATACATTTGGAAGGACTTGTCTCAGTTTGGTTAAATTTTTGAGCCATCCACAGTAATGCAGTAAATGTAATCAGCATTTAAAACTGAAGGTGTCTGTATGTTTTTAGCATTTTATAGTCAATTAAAAAGTATAATTTCATTAAGGATTTTATAATGGTAACATTAAAATTATTTTCCAGTTAAATGATTTTATATCCTGGAATCAATTTTTATTTCTTGTGTTGATAGCTAGGAAGAAATATTTAATTCACAAAAATGTTTAATAGCCAAAGGTTCATTAGTGAGGCAAAATAAATGTGATGTTTAAATCTGGCATCTGTGCTACTAAAGTAGAGCAGTGGCATTGGATAAAATATTTGGCATTTCCTAAAATCACCTCTTGGCCTCTCGTCTTTCAAGCAAGTGAAAAGGAAGAAGTTGTGGATTGATTTGCAGTTCAGTGAATCAAAAATGGAACTACATTTGGAATATAACTTAATGTGGTAAGCTGGAACCGTTAGGGTTAAAAGCCCTGATGAGGTTTATACAGCCTTGGTTCTAAAAGTGAAAAGTTTGAGTGAAGGGTAGACCCTTGGAAATTGTAGGGGAGGCAGTGTAAAATGAAGAATACGTTAGGGCATACTTTATAGAGTAAGTCTTCAGAAATTAACTATTAATTAATACTTAGAAAATTAGTTCTGCCAGAAGTAAAGGCGAATAAGACAGCTCAATGATACAATTAAGAGTGAAAAGCAATGCAGATGAAGTTTAAACCATTGTCTATTATATTCTGTTTTCTTAATGTTCTTAATGCACACAGAAGTATAAGTAGTTAACCTAAAAATGTTTTTGTATTTATTATTAAATATAAATATTAAAAATAAACATGGTTTCATGTGTTTATTTGGTAAAACATTTCTTTAAATTCTGTACTAGAAGAAAAGTTACAAGTTTGTGGGAGAAGGCAGTAAAGAAATGTAGGAAGAAGTAAGTATGAAAAATGTTTTAACCTTTTGAATTTGAGAATATTATGTGCAGTTTTGTTGCCTATGAAAGTACCTGGTTTGGAATCTCTTGAAATCCGAAGAGTACATTTTATGAAGTAGATGGGAACTATTTTTTAGTGTTTATATTCAAACAAGACTCTGCTCAGTAGAGCAAGAAAATGGTATAGCATCTTGCCCCTGACTCTATGTTTTCCTGACTGTTTTAAAAAGCTTTTCAGGGCGGGACAAGGTGGCTCATGCCTGTAATCCCAGCACTTTGGGAGGCTGAGACTGGTAGATCCCTTGAGGGCAGGAGTTTGAAGCCAGCCTGGCTAACATGGCAAAACCCCATCAGTACAAAAAAAAAAAGGCTAATTTTCTCTACCTTAGGAGAGTATTTCATATTGACAATGCCAGATCCGTCTTGTTTTCATACCTTCCTCTAAGCAAGTGGAAAAGGTTAAATGTTCAGATTTCAGAAGGTTGGAGTCTGTGACAAACAAATGCGATTTATGTGGGAGTAAACTGTTTTTCAGTAATTAAAGGGATACTTTCTTTAAGAGATGATAACAAAAAACATAAAGCAATGATTTTGTTTTGTTTTGTTTTTTCCCCACAATGTATGAAGTTTGTTTTATCCATAGGGCTTCAGTCATTATAAGGATTTGTTGGAGGAGGGGTGTTTTTTAATTTATTCGTTTTTAAAAATTGGAATTTTGAAAGGCTTTATTAAAGATTTGCAAATTACTGATTTAAACGTAGTAACTCAGCTTCAAAGATAAGATTTACTTTGTGGAGAAGTTATGTGATAATGGTGATTCTATATAACCACATTCCTTTATCACTTAGTTATATTTATAATCAAAAGTTGAACAAAGATACATCTCAAACAGATACAAATTAAAGTTCGTTTTTAAATCCATTAATTTTATTTTTTTCATTTAAAAATGAATACAAGTTAGATAAATTTAAATTAGAAAATAAAATAATCTCATCAAACACCATTGACATTTTAGAGTATTTCCTTTCAGTCTTTTTTTCTCCTCCACTTATGTTTGGAAATTTTTATATAGGTGCCAGATCTTTTTAATAGCATGAATTTATTATTTTCTCAATAGTCATTGTGGAAAATTTGAGAACATCTAATTATTGCCTTAGATAAATTTCTAGAAGTAGAATTACTGGTTTAAAAGATACGGACATTTTTTAGTTTTTGTTTTATTGTTTTAAATTTCTCTTTGGAATTAAAACTCGTCCATTAGGTCTCACCAGCCCAGTACTCTTTTTGCTTTATGCTGTTAGATAATTGAAGAATTTTTCTCCTTGTGTTAATTTGTACTCTGATTATTAATTGGTATGGTTGAACATTTTTTCCTGTGTTTGTTGGGATTTTCTTTTTTCTTTCTTTCTTTCTTTTTTTTGATACCAAGTCTGAGCTCTGTAGCCCAGCCTGGAGTGAAGTGGCATGATCTTGGCTCACTGCAACCTGCAACCCCTGGGTTCCAACAATTATCCTGCCTCAGCCTGCTGAGTAGCTGGAATTACAGTCACGTGCCGCCATGCCTGGCTAATTTTTGTATTTTTAGTAGTTACCATGTTGGCTAGGCTGGTCTCAAACTCCTGACCTCAGGTGATCTGCCCTCCTTGGCCTCCCAAAATGCTTGGATTACAAGCGTGAGCCACCTCAGCCAAGATACTGGGATTTTCTTTGTTAAATGAGTTGCTTCTGTACATTTTTCAGTTTCATTGTATCTCTGTGTGTATGTATTGTTAATTAACTCATACACAGTATTCTGCTTTCAAGTAGAGTGACATAGTGGTACTTATTTAACATGTGACTGGTTTTCTTTCCTCACCTCATCATTATTACCTGATATTAAGAAAGTATTAACCCAGACACACATTTAGTAAATTACATATCAGAGGCATAAGAGGAAATACCAAGTAGGAAAGGGACTATACACGATCCCTTACCTAATTGTTCTAGCAGTAGTGTTTTATGGAGTTGTCTTCAGGTTTAAGTGAGGTAGATAAAGCATCTTTACAGGAAAGATGATTTTAAAACTTTTCTTTCTGATTATCTTTTAAGAAATTGAGTGTGTACTTTATTATACAGTGTTTATATGTTGGTAATAAACATAGAATTGTGTTGGATTTAACTCTATTTGGTTTAAGAGTGTCTGATATATTGAGTTGAGAATGAAAGAGGAAGAATGTATAATTGAATGCTTTGATATTTGTGTCTAATTGTATCTAACAGGAAGGAGATTTGAATACTAGCTTGTCATTGTGAGTATATATGTATTTCTTTTAGGAAGCTTTTTTATTTTTTCTTTAAATTCAACTTTACGTAGTAATAGGAGCTTAAGGAAAAATTGCTTTGTTATCTTGGAAGTCATACTAACAAAGGAAGGAATACTGGAAATAATCAGTGTAATCCATTACGAAATAAATGAAGGAAAATACATTTTTAAAAGTTTAGGTTTTGGGGTGGGGGAAAAAATGAAAAAAAAAAAGTTTAGGTTTCAAAAAGAAAGGGATATGCATCCCATTGAGGAAGATTCAGAAATAAATATTGCTTGAGAGATTTAAGTTTTAAAGAATGACTTAGATTAGTATATAGTCTTCCAATTCTTATCATTGCCTTGACAACTTTATTTCAAAAAGTAGGAAAAAGCATACTTTAGAAATTATAGATTGTGTCTGTTTACTTTTGTCTCTGCCAGTTTTCATTAATTTTTAGAAATTACTAGTCACTAAGAACCAGAACATACTCACTAACAATTTATAACAGACTAAACATTTTTCATTTGTAAAGTATGTTATGTCTAGTGAAAACGATACACCAAATATTTCAGAAAGGTATTGGGTATATTTGCATTATGAATAAATTGGAAAAATATGGGCAGGGTGACAGTATTGCTAAGTGGATTTTAGCTGACTAATTATAAATACCCAAGGAGTATCAGTTAAAATCATCTTACAAATAGGTCCTGTTTTAATTTTTAGAAAACATTGACTTGGAAGAAAGCATACAAAACTAGTTAGCGAAATCTACAAGCCGATTGGAATAGCTGACTACATTAAACAGCAGAAAATGACTTCTGGACTACCTAAATAGGTTGAAAGGTCTCTCAGAAACCAACACAAAGTCAATGTGAATATCTAGTTTTGAAGAAAATCCTGGTGAAAGCAGCCTGAGGATTTCAGTTGACTACAAATTGGAATTAGCGAATTAAGCCCTATTTTTTTTTAAGTAATAAATACCCCCTTCTTCAAACATGTTCATAATCTGATTCCTAAAACCTGTAAATATGTCACCTTACAAGGCAAAAGAGACTGGGGATGTGAATAAGGTTAAGGATGTTGAAATGGGTTAATTATCCTGGATTATCTGGGTGGGCCCAATATAATCACAAGGGTCCTTATACTAGACAACAGAAGAAGAGGTAGAGAGGAGAAGATGCTGTTCCACTGACTTTTAAGATGGAAGAAGAGGCCATGAGCCAAAAGAATGTAGGCACCCTGTAGAAGCTAGAAAAGGCAAGAAATAGATTCTTCCCTAGAGCCTCTACAAGACATTCTCCTTGCTGATGCTAGTGAGATTCTGACCTCAAAACTGTAAAATAATTTGTGTTGCTTTAAACCGGTAAATTTGTGGTGGTTTCTTACAGGAATAGGAAACTAATAAAAAAGCCAATTCACTCTTAAATTCCATTAATGCAGGACTACATCCAGACCCTGTCCATTCGAGGATACCGTACTTAAAAGGAATTAACCAGGATCATCTAGAAACCTTATCATTTGGCTAATAAAGAATAGAGAGGGAAGCATACTAATTATCTTTACATAGTTATGCTCCATTTACTGAGCACTTAGGTGTTACTGGGCTAAGAGGTTTAAATACATTATCCTGTTTAATTCTAACAGCATGGTAAGGTGAGTCTATTAATCCCTGTTTTTCAGATTTTAAAAATCCTTGAAGTTTTAGAAAGGTTAACTAAACTTGTCAAGGCTTATGCCATTGGTAAATAGCAGAGTACCATGTTACTTTGACTAATCCCTAAACATCGAGAATTCTGCCAGGTGTCACAGGCCAAATATTCTCATTCTTCATCTTCACTTGAAAGTCTTTACTGGTATAAGAGATCAGGATGAATCATTCTTCATAATTTTTAGAGTATTTTGTGTCTCAGGTTTCTATATGTCATACAGCAGGAGAGTGGTCATGTTTAGACGTTTTCATAGTCACCCAGCTAGAGACAGAGCAAAGATCCTAACTCATATCTGATGCTGACAAGTAGCATGCTTTTCTACTACGCTTCGCCCTTCTTTTTTTTTTTTTTGTTTTTTGAGACGGAGTTTCACTCTTGTTACCCAGGCTGGAGTGCAATGGCGTGATCTTGGCTCACTGCAACCTCCGCTCCTGGGCTCAGGCAATTCTCCTGCCTCAGCCTCCTGAGTAGCTGGGATTACAGGCACATGCCACCATGCCCAGCTAATTTTTTGTATTTTTAGTAGAGATGGGGTTTCACCATGTTGACCAGGATGGTCTCGATCTCTTGACCTTGTGATCCACCCGCCTCGGCCTCCCAAAGTGCTGGGATTACAGGCTTGAGCCCGGCCCCTATGCTTATCCCTTCTGAAGAAGTCTTGTATTTGGAATGGCTGTTGTTACTGTAAGCAGGAGGATTTCATGGTTTTCTTTGGCTGCTTTGACACTTTATTCATTCACAGATGACATTGATTGCAAATACAGGCTATAATGTTCGCGGAGCTCTGCACCTAATGATGTTTACTGAATACTTGTCCTCTGCCGGGTAACACAATACAAGTCATTCCATATACAGAAACTCATTTAGTTCTCCCTGAAACTGATACCTATCAAGCAGGTATTGGTATATCCATTTTACAAATGAGGACACTATGGCTTAGAGAAATTAATATGCCTAAAATCAAGTGCATGACCAGACACAGATTCAAAACCAAATCTTTCCCTCTACAGAATACCACCGTTTCTGGTTTTTCTCACTAGTAGATTCTGTTGGAGTTATATTAAATTTTGTGGCTTTCAGACTTGTTATATAAAACTAATAGCTTTTTTTCTTGAGATTTGTTGACTGAAATTGGATGTTGGTTATACGTAACTGAATTACCTTTGAATCTCTGGTCTACTCTGTGTATACTACTTATGTGTACCTAATCTTGATTGAAAAACAAAGTTTTTTTCGACATGGCAGTGCTGTTCCCCGCCCCCTGCCACCCCTGCAGATTGTCCATGAGAAATTTATTAATGGTTTGAAGGAATCTATACATTATTGAAAGGTGACTGGCAGTTTTAGAAATGAGGAAAATTAAAAGGCCCAAAATAATTTTTCCCTGGATTATTGTCTTTAGTATTTTTTTTTTTTTTTTTTTTTTTTTGAGACGGAGTTTCGCTCTTGTTACACAGGCTGGAGTGCAATGGCGCGATCTCGGCTCACCGCCATCTCTGCCTCCTGGATTCAGGCAATTCTCCTGCCTCAGCCTCCCGAGCAGCTGGGATTACAGGCACGCACCACCGTGCTCAGCTAATTTTTTGTAATTTTAGTAGAGACGGGGTTTCACCATGTTGACCAAGATGGTCTCGATCTGCTGACCTCGTGATCCACCCGCCTCAGCCTCCCAAAGTGCTGGGATTACAGGCTTGAGCCACCGCGCCCGGCCGTCTTGAGTATTTTTTGAGCACAGTACACACAGTAGGAATTACATAATCTATTTGGATCTCAACCCACAATTTGAAAACCACTCCTCTGGATTAACTCCAGGATTCTCTCTCTTTCTCAAAAAAATTCTCTATAGTGGTAATACTCATTAATGTCTATTTTGTATTTACTCTGTGCTAGGTGCTGCTCTAAGTGCTTTTATATGTATTGTTTGCATTTAATTCTTAGACTTCACTAAATAAGTAGGGATTGCTGTTATCCCCACTTTACAGATGGAGAAATAAATTCTCATAGGTAGCAAGTGGTAGCGCCAAGATTTCTTGGGCAGTTGATTGTTGAGCCTGTACACTTAAAATAATTGCAGGGGAAAAAGGAAAGGAAAAAAACCCAAATTATTGTGGAAAATCAGTAACTATCATCAAAATCTTAGATCACCACAAGATTATACACTTCTCTTGAGAGATTCCTCAACCAGTATTGGTGACCATGACAATTAACTCTTTTATTTAAGATTAACAAGTTGCAACTTTGCTTTAGATGCAGGTAAGGACTCAGTAATAAATCATTTACAACTAACAAGTTCATTTTGTTTTAGAATGAGCAAAACATACTATGCATAAATGGGAAATAAAACAATAATGAGCTGTATAATTGATTTTTTAATTAAGGGAAATAAAAGTCAGGGGTTGGTATATGTGAGAGGGGTAGGAGGAGTTAGAAACTAAGACATTTATTAAGCACAGTTGTCTTAGATGCTTTCATGTCATTTCATGCTATTAACAGTTTTATAAAGAAGGCAATCAGTATTTGTTTTAAAAATGGGAGAATCAGGCCGGACATGGTGGCTCACGCCTGTAATCCCAGCACTTCGGAAGGCTGAGCCAGGCAAATCACAAGGCCAGGAGTTAAAACCTGGGCAACATGGCAAAACCCCATCTCTACCAAAAATGCAAAAATTAGCTGGGCGTGGTGGTGCACATCTGTAATCCCAGCTACACAGGAGGCTGAGGCACAAGAATTGCTTTAACCTGGTGGGCAGAGGTTGCCGAGAGCAAAGATTGTGCCACTGCCCTCCAGTTTGAACAACAGAGTGAGACTGTCTGAAGAAAAAAAAAAAAAAGAATGGGCGAATCAAACTCAGAACTGGCAACAGTAGAGGGCCCATGTCTTACTAGAAATATTGGATGAGTCAGTATTCAGAAATAAGAATTTCTGAATGTATAACATGCTGGCTATTTAAAGCTGTCCCTCGTGCCCTAATATAAAATTGAGTTCTAAAACATAAAAACACTGCATTGATCTTTAGTCTCGAGAAATTGAAATTTGATCATTATTTTAATCATCTAAATAAATTATGCTGACAGTTTACCCCTAAGTTAGCACATTCAGTATTCTAGGGCCATTTACACACCAAAAAATTGACACTATTTTAGTAATTTATATCACCTCTAATTTGTTGCTTGGGTGCACACATCACTTCATACCTCTGTGCTGCTTATTTTATTAAAAAATTCTTGGGTCCAACCCCTCATAACAATTATATTAGTATATTACTTTCTAGTTTGGGTCTACATTGCATTTTATTTCTTTTTTACAACTTAACATGGCTGTGTAGTCATTTTTACTATTGGTACACTATTCTGGGCTAATATATTTGAAATAATTTCATTACTGTTAGGTACTAATTAAAAAGAATTCGAGTTTTGGGAAACAGTAGATTACAGATTGAATTCTACCACTTAATTAACTTTATGACTGAGCAGATTCTTGAACCTCAGTGCTATCATCTATGAAATGGAATTACAACATCTGCCTCACTTTAAAGGCTGTTATTATTTCTGTCCAAATGAGCAGTGTCAATGTACAGGCTTACCAGGAAAGTATATCAATTTATAACCTTTTTGTCAAAGTGCATCAGCATAATTTCTGGATTTCTGTGTCTGTCCAGTGAAGGCACAGGTATTGGGGAACTTTTTTGTCTTGCAAAAGGTGGAGATCCTTTGATGAATTTGTGCATTAAAGAAGTCAATAAAATATTAACAGCATTCATTGAGTGTTAAAAGGCGATTTTGCAAACCTCCAATTTTGAAACATCTGTATTTGCCTGTAGTGTTTTTCCTTGTAAATTATATCAAATGCAAATTCACAGTTTGAAATTTTCTTTAAAATGTTGGTAAAGGAGAATAAAAGTCATCTGAAAAGAAATGTCTGTGGGTGGGGTTGGCACATGCCTGTAGTTCTAGCTGCTGGGAAGGCTGAGATAGGAGGATCACTTGAATGAACTCTGGAGAGAGAGAAAGGGAAGGAGGGGAGGGGAGGGGAGTTATGGAAACTTTATGTTGCTAACAGATAGGATTTAAGGGTGAAAGCTTTGAAACATGATCCTGTCTCCTTTTTACATAACTCCTACTCAGCTTGCTACTTACTAAGCTGTCAGGTATTTGTTGAATTAATGACAAATGAGCCAAAAATGCATTTCTTCTTCCTTGCCTGCCACTCAATCTTTAACCAGTTGGAATTTGGAATCACTTTCAAAAACTGATATTACTTACATTCACCTAATTGCCAAACTAAATGAACAAGATTTGTTTTGCATCCTGATTAACCTCTTGTAGCATTTGGCTATGCCAGATGTCTTTAATTTCTATGATTCTACTTTGTCCCGGTGTTCATTTTTGCAGGTTTTTTCTCTGCTACATTGGAATATTTGATATATATGTGTAGTTGTTGTTGTTGTCGTTTGAGGGGAGACGGAGTCTCACTCTGTTGCCCAGGCTGGAATACAGTGGTGTGTTCTCAGCTCATTGCAGTCTCCGCCTCCTGAGTTCAAGCCATTCTCCTGCCTCAGCCTCCTGAGTTAGGGACTACAGGTGTATGCCACCATTCCTGGTTTATTTTTGTATTTTTAGTAGAGACGGGGTTTCACCATGTTGGTCATGCTCCTGACCTCAGGTGATCTGTCGTCCTTGGCTTCCCACAATACTGGGATTATAGGCGTGAGCCACCGCACCTGGCCTAGTGTATATGTTCTTGACTCCTTTCTTTCTTTAAGCTCTTTCTAACCCATCCTCATGGTTCTATAACCTTTCAGTTTCTAGCTTAGATCTCTCTTACACATTCAAGATCCATATTTCTTTCTCTGCCTGGATATTTGGTAGGCATCCCAAATTAAATTCAGTATGTTTCATTGTTATCCCTGAATCCAAACAGTGTACAACAAGCAGGCACAGATGCCTGCCTGGATTTCTTTTTTCCTTACATTTCCTATCATGGTTAATGGTCTCTGCACAAATTTAGTCTGTATGCAGTATTGTATCGGGTATGGGTATGTTGTTAGGGAATGTGAATCACAAATTTTAGTTCAGATCATAGCCTAGGCATCATCTAAAACAGATGTAAGCCTTTTTGAGTATCATCTCAAAACAGATGTAACAGATCTGCCTTAGTTAACATGATTAAGTAAAAACTACAACACACCACATCACCCAGCTAATTGCTACCTGATAAGTGCCCAAATGTTGGTTACCTCTTCTCTTCCCAAATAATCTTTTCTTTCTGGAATGTAATAATACTTTTCAGCTGTCTCAGATTATGGCACCTGACAGTTCTGGTCTTTTGCCTGAATGATGGTTATACTGTTATGTGGTATAGTCTATACTTTAATTTTTTAAATACATTATGATAATTTAAATAGAGACTATGGAGAAAGAAGTGCTTTTTGGGGCATTAGATGAATTTTATCTCTGGCTTAGGCTTTATTAAAATTTACTCTAAATGACCAGAAAAGTAGTTCTTACTGTTGCTTTTTTCTTTCTTTTTTTGCTGTGTCAATACCAGTAAGTCTTTATTTATTCCTTGTATTTTCCCAGGGAAAAGAGTCAGCATGTGTGTTACAAAATCATTAGAAAATGAGAAAGGAAGTACTTGGTACGGCAAAATCAATCATCAAATACACCCTCTCCCCCACCCGCCCGCAACCCCAGTGATGGGGATACCAGTGCCCAATGGGGCTAAGTCTCTTATAGTTCAGGAACGAGGGGAAGGGATCAGGAAAAGAATAGACAGGTACAGGGTTTCTTACCCACCCTGCCTCCCCATAAATTTAAGATTTCACACAAAGCTTTGATTTGTAGCAGTAAAGAGGGAGTCACATTTGTTCATCTTCTGTTAAACAGTCTTGTGGCTTGTACCTGCATAAACATTCCAGACTTCCTTGGATATACATTTAGATTCCTGACCAGCCTGGCCTCCTGACCATCCTGACTCTCTTGACTTTCTACATGGAAGGCCCCTTATTGCTTCTACTTTATGATTAAAGATTTAATCTATCCAAAATATAGATTAAATTATAATATTATAGATTGATCTATATTTAAATATATAGATTAATTATTTGGATAGATTTAATCTATCTAAAATAGAGCAATGTCTCAAGTATTTGGCGTGAATCATATCAAGAAGTGGCCTTGACTCAGGAGGTTGAGAACAAGGGCTGGTTTCTAGTTCCTTCAGGATTTTTCCATAAATTATTTAAGAGTTCTGGAGACAACCCAAGAATTAAATATGTGTGTGTATGTGTTTGTGGTTGCTCAGTCTTAAGATCCATGTCTGTCTGTCTGTGTGTGTGTGTGTGTGTGTGTGTGTGTGTGTGTGTGTGTTTCATCTTTCTCTGTGGTAAGGTATAGAAAAGAAAATAGAAAAATCATAAGAAACTGTCTTAATAGATTTTATAACATAGAGTATCCCTTTTATAAATGTATGCTACATATTATGCAGTGTTAATATTTTTTAGAATTTGTGTTTAAGTTGAAATATGTTAAATTTTTTTACTGGTTTATATAATTTTAAGGATTTACTATTTCTTTCCTTTTTTTTTTTTTTTGACAGAGTCTTGTTCTGTCGCCCGGGCTGGAATACAGTGGCACAATCTTGGCTCACTGCAACCTCTGCCTTCTGGGTTCAAATGATTCTTCTGCCTCAGTCTCCCAAGTAGCCGGGACTACAGACGTGTGCTACCACATCTGGCTAATTTTTGTATTTTTAGTAGAGATGGGGTTTGCCATGTTGGTCAGGCTGGTCTCAAACTCCTGACCTCAGGTGATCCATCCACCTCGGCCTCCCAAAGTGCTGGGATTACAGGCGTGAGCACCCGACCTACTATTTCTAATTGCCTTTCAGTTAGTGAGCATTTATTCTCAAAGAGAATTTTTTTACTACCTTGGTAAATGAAATAATGCAATGAAGAATCACAACTTTATTTAGAGAATCTCTTTATTAAAATGAATTCCTGTGATATTAATCCTAGTGTTTTTCCCATTTTCCGTATCTTATGGAAAAATTCTGTTATTTTCTGCTTACTTCATTATCTGGTTATTCTGCTTACTTCATTATATGGGTTATATTTCATTCCTTTTCTAAAATTGTTACTGATGTCTATGGTTTTCAAAAGTTGTGAAAATTGAATTCTTAGGATACCCTTCTAGGTGGGGCTATTTACTCTGAGAAAACACTTGTGTTGTAGGCTAGCCTGTTAGCTAGTGGTCTAGTAAAGGTTCATACCCTGGGGGTCCATATTTTGAATATTGGCATAAATGGGAAAAATGGAAATATGATACCATTGAAACTCATGAGTTTCATAATGTTGGGAATCTGAAACTTCACATAATATCTTTTGGAAGTCTCGGAAGTGTATGCTTATGATTAAACTAAACAAAAACAAGAATTTAAGAAGCTAGATATGTTTCTTAATGTCAGAGTTTTATCTTTATAATCCTCTATGGACTCTCCTTATGTTTTGGTTAGATTTAACTGTTTGGGGGAAGGAGTAAAAGTATGTGGTTAAGTCTCATTGAACCATCTGATGGCTGGGATTTACTGTTGTGAGATTTGTTAAATTTGGTTTTCCCCTATTTGTGGTTTTTTTTTGGAAACAAAGTCTTGCTGTGTTGCCCAGGCTGGAGTGCAGTGGTGCAATCTTGGCTCACTACAACTTCCATCTCCTGGGTTCAAGCAATTCTCATGCCTCTTGAGTAGCTGGGATTACAGGTGTGCACCACCATGCCCAGCTAATTTTGTATATTTAGTAGAGATGTTATAGGATATAAAAAGTAACCTCCCCATCTGTGGAATGTTAAGCTGACACCCAAGACAGTCAGAGCAATACAATATCCCACACTCTTCTGGTTGTACCAAAAAATAAAGGAAACAACCAGTGAATGATTTTACCTCTTAAAAAAAAAATTACACTTAAACAGTGGGAAGAAATGGGATTCCCTCCTTAAAAAATATTTCCAGACCAACTTGCATTTACAAAATATTTGTTAAAAATACTACTCTGGATTGTACGAGAGGGAAGACAGGGACTACTGATAAGACGTGGTATGTATTGAGTGGACTTGGCTTCTTTCTCTCTTGCTTCATCGGAGCCTGGACTCTCCTTGGTTTTAGTTTCTCCGTTTTCTGCAGGTAAATCTTTACTTTCTTGGTTAGCCACTTGAGCCTGTTTTCTCTTTGCTCCCCCTCCCTTTCCCTTTTGTTTGCACATTTTTGTCTGAGAATTTATCCTTCTCTGCTACCGTTTTTCAGCTTCATTTCCACTTTTGCAGAAGTAGGTTTAGCTGACAGCCATGCCGATTGTGTCTTGGGCTCTTCTTCACCACCCCTTCGCCACTTCTCTTTGCCAGAGCTGACCACCTTCTTGGGTACCATGGCAGTGGGGAGGGTGTGTGCTGGGTGCCTGCACACTAAGAGCCTTTGCAAAGCTGGGCTCCGTGGCCACTGCAGCTCCTCCCTCTGCCTGAGCTGCTAAGACGTCCTGATTGTATTTTCCAAGTGCTGATGCAGATAATGTAGGAAAGGTTGTTGTTTACTAGCCAAATAGTTAAATTTTTTATTTCAAAAGTTTTTTTAAGTTTTTCTTTTTTTGTCTTTTAAGCTCTTTTCGCTTATGGATATGAAACCTCCCATCTCTAGAGCCAAGATGATTCTCATCACTAAAGCTGCTATTAAAGCTATTAAGGTAATGATGACATAAATATAATCAATTTGAGAAATGTTATTGCAATTTTGAAAATACTACTTTTTTAAACTGGGAAGTTAACTTGTGAATTACTTTAGGCCTTAAATCAAAGAGCCCTAACCAGCCTTTGCTGAAGGTACATGTACGTGATAAGTGTATATTTGCATTGTAATGTACTGTTTCAAAGCAGTTTGGGTTTTTTGGAACGTGGAGAGTCAAGAGTCTCACTGTGTCACCCAGGCTGGAATGCAACGGCTCAATCTCAGCTCACTGCAACTTCCACCTCCTGGGTTCAAGTGATTCTCATGCCTCAGCCACCCAAGTAGCTGGGATTACAGGCGTGTGCCACCATGCCCAGCCTCAAAACAGTTTTTAAAATTTTCATTTATTCTATAAACCAACTATTTAGTTTGATTATTATTTAAAGAGAAAAGAAAATTTAAGCTCTGTGAAATTAAACGTCTAACCCAAAATCACACTTTAAAAAGTGACTTATTTTAGAAAAAGTGACATTGTTTAACTCTGATTCCATTGGTTTTGTCCCATCAGGTTGCCAAATATTCTGCTTTATGAAGGTTTATTGATTTAAAATTTAAGAAAAAAGATCTTCTGTTTGGGGGAATTTTTGTAGTTTTCTGTTTTTAGTTTTTATCTGATTTGTTTTTTAAGATTTAAAAAATTTTTTTATTATGAATTATTTCTCATGGTTCATTCAGTATTGATAATATTTAAATTGTACAGATTTCAAAGTTTTAAGTATTTTCTAATTAGAGAAAATATAGAATTATGTAAACTGAACAGTAATTTTCTTTTCATTCTTTTCAGCTTTATAAGCATGTAGTTCAAATAGTAGAAAAGTTCATCAAAAAGGTAACTATCTTTCATTATTACCTCATTTTAGTTACAATATGATTTGTAATTTACTTTTTAAATTTTAATTTGGATGCTTGTTTCTAAAGCCACTTCATAAAAAAGTAGTCACTAGAGGTTCTTTTTAATCACTAGAAATTTAAAAACAAATTTTTAGTAGTACTATTAATTGGTACTTCACTTACTGTGAACTTAACACTCAGCTCACATCAGTTTCTTATATGTGGGGCAGGACCTTTCCCTTAGCCTGAAGTGCTTGCTCTACCCTTTGCCCTGTCTACTGTTGAAGTTTAAACGTTTAACTCACCTTTGAGTATTTCAAATGAAATTACTTTGTAAACTTTTCCCATCAGAATAAAATTTTTTGAGTTATAGTTGTCTGTTATTTTTAACTGTGTGATTAGCACACATCTGTCTTAGTTGAAAATTGAGAACAGACACTTGGACATCTTTGTCTTAACTTCTGACCTAGAGCTGTGACATGTAATACCTACTATTCAGTGTTTATAAAAATGTCTCTAATCTATGGCCTTTGTATACTGGCTTAGTTATAGTAGTTAAAGCTCCAATAGACCCAAAAAATGGTTAGTAGAGGCCAGGCGTGGTGGCTCATGCCTGTAATCCCAGCACTTTGGGAGGCCGAGGTAGGCAGATTACAAGGTCAGGAGTTCGAGACCAGCCCAACCAACATGGTGAAATCCTGTCTCTATTGAACATACATAGCTGGGCATGGTGGTGCATGCCTGTAATCCCAGCAGCTTGGGAGGCTAAGGCAGGAGAATTGCTTAGACCCAGGAGGCAGAGGTTGTGGTGAATGAAGATTGTGCCATTGTACTCCAGCTTGGGTAACAGAGCAAGACGCCGTCTCAAAAAAAAAAAAAAAAACTGGTTAGTAGAAGCTTTGCATAGTAGAACATCAAAGACAAATAAAATGGAAAAAATTACCTACAGGCATTGCCTCCAAATTACTGCAATATTTATTAATACATTTGGATCTATTATTTATGTACATGTACATTTATAAATGTAAAAATTGATATAATACTGATTGTTAGCCTGCTTTTCCCGCTGAGCTGATCATAAACATTGGCAAAATACTCCTCTCTATGGTTGTTACCGTGATGCACTTAGCCATTTTCCGAGTTGTTAGACCTAATTTCCTTTTTTTTGGCATAAACTCCTAGATGTAGAATTGGTGGATTAAATAAGACCTTGGTTTTATTGCTAAATTACCTTTGATAAAGAGTTATACTTTTTTGTACTACAAAAACAGACACCTACATATATTACCACCAGAAATATATGTAGTTGTCTGTTATTCTGCTGTTGTCAGTTTGATTAGCCAAAAACACCTTCTTTTTAATTTTAATTTATCTGGTACTATACTTTAATAGAATTAAAATTGATATGTTAAAAAATGTTAATTTTGAAAGGTTAAAATTATCTTTTTGAGCAGGGTGAATTGTAGAGACTATTATAATAAGTGAATTTGTATGGGACTGGCTTAAGGATTGGTAAAGTAATGTTGATTCTGGGACATTGGGTGTGGGGAGGCAGAGAAAGAAGAGTAAAATCTTGGGGGTCAGTAGTATCAAGAGAATAGAATGGTAGTTCTGTATAGACATGGGAGATTTGACAAGTTAGCCATTTAGAGAGCTGAAACATTCAAGTCGTTTTTAACCAAAAGCAGTCATTGGATGGATATATAAAGTTTCATAAAGGTGAAATTAATGGGTGTCAAACTGTAACTTTGCTTTTTCTGTACTGATTTTACATCTTTATCCTTGCAGTGTAAACCAGAATACAAGGTTCCTGGATTATATGTAATTGACTCAATTGTTCGACAGTCTCGTCATCAGTTTGGAACTGATAAAGATGTTTTTGGGCCAAGATTCTCTAAAAACATAACTGCCACATTCCAATATTTATATCTTTGTCCATCTGAAGATAAGGTATAATTTTTAAACTAAAACTTGTATTCTTTATTTAAAAAATTAATATTTTACATGTATGTTAGATATTTGGAGCCTACTGTATTCCTGAATGAGATTTTTGTGTAGCGATGCCTGTGAGCTTGAAACAAAACCCAGTTTTTTTTCAGTGGCCATTTCATATTCATCTGTTTTCTTACAAAGTTCTTCAGAGATACAGTCATACTGTTGAAATATGAAAGGAGCAAAATTTATAGAATCAAAGAATGTGATAGCAGTTGTCAGGGACTAGGGATAAGGGTAACAGCAGGAGCTGCTAATCAGTAGGTATGACATTTCAATTAAGCAAGATGAATAGATTATAGATATCTACTGAACAACATTGTACCTATAGTTAACGATTATTGTACACTTAAAGATTTGCTAAGTGGGTAGATCTCATGTTAAAGTGTTCTTACCACAGTAAAGTAAAATCTTTTAAAAATAATATGAAAGGAGCATCATCTTGCTTTATCATTGGAAAGATGCGCTTATGTAGTTGAGTGATGAAGAAATTCTGCAGTAGAAAAAGGCAGCGATCATCTTATTATTCCAGAAAGAAAGGGCCAATAATTCATGTTCTTTCCCAACATAGAGGTACTGCAGCTTAAGTGGTATTCATTAGCAGTCAGACTGCTGTATTTAATTCCTTACGTATACAGTTGGCTTTACAACATACTACATAAAAGTAGAAAAACATTATAGATATAGTAACTGGCTATAAATAGGGGAAATTATACTAGTAAACATACTCGGAATAATGAAGAACAGAGACATTTACCATAAACAGTGTATAAATTTGAGTGCCATAGATGGCTGTTTTTATATTGGAAGAGTGCACTTGTGGGAAAATACACCGAAAACCAAGATGATTCCTTGAGTAAGGGTGAAAGTTACACCCATGAATAACACATCTTCTTTGGATCGCCTTCATATTTACTTGGCCACATAAGTTAAATTTTGATTACAGGCCAGTTTCTTAAATATTTTAGCTTTTACAATAATTCTGAAAAAATTCTCCTTTACTTCATTTAATTTTTTAAGATAGTTTTTTTTTTTTTTTGGTCAGTGATAGAGATTCTTTAACTGTAAGTAAAAATAAAATGAAAATGTCAAATAATAAATTTCTTGTCTGGGTCTGTAGTCCGTCTCTGTGCCTTACTCTAGATTATACCACTGTAGAAAGACTAATTAGAGTACATTGTTTTTGTTTTTTGAGATGGAGTCTTGTTCTTGTTGCCCAGGCTGGAGTGCAGTGGTACAATCTTGGCTCACCACAGCCTCTGTCTTCCAAGTTCAAGCAATTCTCCTGCGTCAGCCTCCCGAGTAGCTGGGATTACAGGCATGTGCCACCAGGCCCAGCAAATTTTTTTTTGCATTTTTAGTAGAGATGGGGATTTTCCACATTGGTCAGGTTGGTCTCCCTCAGGTCATCCACTTGCCTCGGCCTCCCAAAGTGCTGGGATTATAGGTGTGAGCCACTGTGCCCAGCAATTAAAGAGGTTTAACCAGGTTTTAATTCTGATTTTTTCCCCCTCATTTCTGAAACACACATAGTATGGAAATATTAGCCTAGGGACTTTTCCTCTTTTTTTGTAAGAGCATAATAGGTTATTTATGCAAATATTTATTGTATATTTTTGTTTCTTCATGCATAACAGAGTAAAATAGTTCGTGTGCTGAACCTTTGGCAAAAAAATGGAGTGTTCAAAATTGAAATCATTCAACCTCTTTTGGACATGGCAGCAGGAACCAGTAATGCGGCCCCAGTAGCAGAAAATGTTACCAATAATGAAGGTATGGTCAAATGTATTTGTAAGCTTGCACAATGACATATTTGCACATAAAAGAGTCAGAGTTTACCTGTATTGATGGAATTTTTCTGTAAGAAAGAAACTTGAGTTTACATCTTGGAAGGTGTGATTTTCTTTCCATAATTCCTATTTATAAAAAAAAGTCTGCTCTTCTGTTAGTTGTTATAGTATAAACTCTAGTGCCGCAATCTATATATTTTATACTGTGTTAAACTGGATAAAATTTTGTTTTAGTGAAGAAGCTTAATTAGGAAAACTTGTAGGTTAACAGTTTTTTTTAGGCCTTAATGCCCTTTTCTTTCTTAGGATCACCTCCACCTCCAGTAAAAGTTTCTTCTGAACCACCCCAACAAGCCACTCCAAACTCTGTCCCAACTGTACCACAGTTGCCCAGCTCTGATGCTTTTGCTGCTGTGGCTCAGCTGTTTCAGACAACTCAAGGCCAACAGGTAAAGTGTCTAGTCAAAGGTGAAATTGTTTACAGGACTAGGTACTCTTGTGACCTATTGTTTTCCATTTTTCACTAATAACCACATTCAGAGGAGAAAATACATCTGCTTTTCAGCTAGAAAAGCCTTCATAAGAGAAGTAATGATGTAGGAATAATAGGGAAAATGTGAAAGTGGTGAACAAGGAAACAGCACACTTGGAAATGGCAGTAACTCTTTGAAGAGGGCTTCAGAACTGCTAAGTGGCTTTTGTTGGTGCTCACAATTCTAGCATTTCTGATGGATTTCAAAATTATTTGTAATGGACAATTTTTCCAGTTTTCTAGAAAACTTTTGCTTACCTTGTTTACAATTTAGTGTATTTTCTCTTCTCTTCAACCATCTTGTATCATTGACATTGTCAGCATACATTTTTTAACCTTAAGCAACGCACATTGTACTTGGGTTGAATTCATTCATTCACAACAAATTTAACCATTAGTAAAAGGATTTTTTTCCCAATTTATTCTGTGCCTATGCTATTTTGAATCACTTTTTTTTTTTTTAAGTAAATTAACTTTTGATATTATGATTATACTTTGTTGTGTGATTTACTGGTTTTCCCACTCTTTAAGCTTCAGCAGATCCTTCAGACTTTTCAACAGCCTCCAAAACCACAGTCTCCTGCCCTTGACAATGCTGTGATGGCTCAGGTTCAGGCTATCACAGCTCAGTTAAAGACAACTCCTACACAACCATCTGAACAAAAAGCTGCTTTCCCCCCACCTGAACAGAAAACTGCATTTGACAAGGTACATTTCTCTCACATAACGCAGCCCACTGTTTATATCACTCAACTTAAATTATGGAAGTTATCCCTCCTGTGGATTGTTCATTTTGTTGTTTTCTGATTTGAGAGATTGTCCCCCTCAACATCAAAACATCGATTATTTTCCCTGGTTTTAAATGTGATACGTGCTCACTGCAAAAATTTTCAGGGTTTGAAACTGAATTTGCTAGTGTAAAATGAAAAAAGTAAAAAAAAATTTAGGGAGTAAAGGAAATAGAAAATTCTTTATTAACCCACACTTGGGGCTTATTATATAACATTTTGCCTTATGTGTTTTCACAATTAATTTCCTACAGATATATATGCTTTCCTTTTATTTATTCACTTATTTTTGAGGTGGAGTCTCATTCTGTTGTCCAGGCTGGAATGCAATGGCGTGATCTCAGATCACTGCAACCTCCACCCACTGGATTCTCCTGACTTAGCCTCCCAAGTAGCTGGGATTACAGGCACCTGCCACCACAGCTAATTTTTATATTTTTAGTAGAGATGGGATTTCATCATCTTGACCAGGCTAGTCTTGAACTTCTGACTTCATGATCCGCCCACCTCACCCTCTCAAAGTGCTGGGATTACAGGCATGAGCCACTGCACCTGGCTGCTTTTCTTTAATTGATTGTCATACGTATCCACTTGTTTTGGTGTTAATACTTTTATGTCTTTGTTGTTGTTGTTGTTGTTAAGATTAATAGTGGATTTAGATCTACATTTTTACTGAATGCATGTAATACATAGTATTTCACTTCATGGGTACATTATAGTTTTGCCATTCCACTGCTAGTAGACATTCAAATTGCTTTCAGTTTTTTGCTGTTAAAAAAAACCTGATGGTTGAGTGTGGCGACTCATGCCTGTAGTCCCAACACTTCAAGAGGTTGTGGAGGGAGGATCTCATAAGCTCAGTAGTTTGAGACCAGCCTGGGCAACATAGTGAGACCCCAGCTGTATGTATCTATTTTTAATATATATATGTATGTTTTAATAATATGTAGGTATTATTCTTAATAATATATAAAAATTAAATATTTTTAATGTTTGTGTAATTATGTATTTTATTATTATTAAGTTTCAGTTACCATATATGTAATAACAGGGTTTGGTAACCAGCTGGGCATGGTGGCATGCACTTGTAGCCCTAGCTACTCAGGATGCTGAGGTGGGAAGATGGCTTGGGCCCAGGAATTCAAAGCTGCAGTAAGCCATGATTGTGCTACTGCGCTACATCCTGGGCTACAGAATGAGATCCTGTCTCTAAAAGACAAGCAACAAAAAAGAGAATTTGAGTTGGGTCATTGTCTTTCAGCTGCTCTTTTGGGCCTATGGTTTCTTAGGCATGTATTAGAAGCTGCCACTAACAGCTCAGAGCTTCTCATTGAAATTTATTCCTAACAGCTTCACTCTTATCTGTTTTATTTGGTTTATGGCTTTATAAAACATTTCACTTTTCACTGCAAAAAAAACTCAAAAGTTTGTAAATCAGGACTGATGCCTTTGGTTTCATCATATCTAAAATTTCTGATTCTTTCCAACATCCTAATTATAAAAACAGAAGGACTTTATTGCCCATAGTCTAAATTAAAAATCTATGTAGTAAATACCAGTTTTCATTATATCTTAGTGATTTATGAGTGATGACTGATTAAATGAAAGTTGGATAAATTTTTTTGAGTAAAGAAATATATGCTTGTAGAAAAATATGGAAAGTTATAAAATGAAAAAGGAAGGAATTCCACACTATAGGTTTGGGCAGATTTGCTGTATATTCTTGCACACCTATTTACGTGCACATATGAACATAAACTCATATATTTGGTTTTATTAGTTTTTTTTTTTGTCTTATGTCATAATTAGGAAAACTCTTCATTTGTATTAAAAAAGAATTCTGTATTGTAGTAGGGGTTTTTTTACGTTTGTTTTGTCCCTCTGGAATTTTTAGAATATGGTTCAAGACAGTGAAATCTTTATGTTTTTGAAAATATCCGGTTCTCCCTCGCTGCTTTTTCATACACTGAATTCCCGTATGTTTCTATGTCTCATTTCTGGACACTGTTCTATCCCACTAATATATTTATTTCTGCATCATAGTAATTCTTGTAACAGACTCTTTGATTTCTTGGTGTCCTGTCTCTGCCCATCCCACTTATTCTTTTTCAAACTTTCTTCATTTATCATGAAGTGTATTAGGAGTCCCCAGAGAAATAGAACCAGTAATTGTATCTACATCTGCATCTGTCTGTCTAGATTAAAAGAATGAAAGATTTATCTTAAGCAACTGGCTCACACAATTGCGGGGGGGGCGGCTAGTGAATTTGAAATTTGTAGGGCAGGTCAGCAGGCTGGAAATTCAGAAGGAGACACTGAAGGTCTGAGTCTGAATTTGCAGGTTAGAAACTCAGGCCAGGGTTTCTCTGTTGCAATGTTGAGGATAATTCCTTCTTCAGGAAACCTCAATTCTTATTCTTAATGCCTTTAACTGATTGATTGAGGCCCACTCATTATCAAGGTTAATCTGCTTTACTCAGAGTCTATTGATTTAAATGTTACTCCCATCTAAAAAATACCTTCAAAGCAACATCTAGGTTAGTGTTTCACCAGACAGCTGGGCACTGCATAACCTAGGCAGGTTGACACAGAAAATTAACCATCACAGCATACTTTTACAAACGAAGTGGAAAATTCTATACATTTCTGTGTCAATGTATAGAATGCTTTGAATTTACAGGTAAATTTAGGAAAAGCCATGATAATGAGCATCTTTCTCTTATTAATGTGAATTGTAATTCCTCTATATTTAACTTTAAGTGGATTGCCCATAAGTTTAGAAAAAGTAATGATGTGCTTTTCCTTTGGCTAAAAAGGTCTGTTTCAGTCTACTAACTGGAAATAATTTTGTCTGTTTCAGCTACTTTATAGATCCTCAGTTTCATAAAAAGCAACTAAAATTTCTTTTTGGATAGACCCCATGTTAATTTTTTAATTGCTTTATATAGTTTTTTCAGAGCAATGTTCTTCAAACTTTAAAGAACATGTTAATATGTAATAATCTGTAAAGATCATAGGTTTTGTTTTTTGTAGGCAACTTTGACCAGATTTTAATTTTGGCTCCAATTACTTACAGACTGTCCTGTTGTTGAATTAATGTTTAGTGTTCAGTAGTGTGAAATAAAGATGGTAGTAAAAATATTTTATTGTTGCCATGAAGGTTAAATAAAAATGTATATAAAACAGCAAGGTGCCAGGGCTATGGTTTCTGTTCAGAAAATACTAACTTGCTCATTTGTAAGAACTACTCACTTGGCCTAGAACTACAAAGAAAGAAACAAAAGTCAGTTCTATCCCAAAACACTCTTCACACTTAGTTTAGTCCTAGGTACTGTGTTGTCTAAGGAGGAAACTTTCATTACTGATTTAAAAATTTGTTGTTCAGTAAAGCAAAACCAGAATCTCTAGGCCAAACTATTACAGAATGACACAAGTTTAGGGATTTAAGGTTGAAGTCCATGAGCAGAATGGACACAGCTTGAAAGGAAAAATTGCTTATTGAAAGCCAGAGATTGAGGGCTTTGAAGTCAAAAAGATAAGTGTCCTCCTTGTGATTCTACCATTCACTGACTGTACAATCTTGATCATGTTTCTTAATCACCTGAGACTTTGTTTCCTTGTCTATAAAAAAGAAGAAATTATATCTACATTGCAGTGTTCTTGTGATGATAAAGTCTATATAATCTGATACTCATTAGTAGGTATTCAATGCATTACCTTTTTTCCTGAATAAATCTTACTTAAAATTGTTCTTCTAGGTAGGTGATCTCATTAAGTCTCCTGAGTTTGTTTTTAAAAGAAAGTTTCTGATAAGCTGTAAAGTGAGATAGAAGTGAGTGAGTGAACTACTTAGTAAACTGCTATTGACTTTGTGTCCCTGTCCTATGCCATTTTTTTTCTTTTTTTTTTTTTTTTTTTTTTTTTGAGACGGAGTTTCGCTCTTGTTACCCAGGCTGGAGTGCAATGGCGCAATCTCGGCTCACCGCAACCTCCGCCTCCTGGGTTCAGGCAATTCTCTTGCCTCAGCCTCCCGAGTAGCTGGGATTACAGGCACGCACCACCGTGCCCAGCTAATTTTTTGTATTTTTAGTAGAGACGGGGTTTCACCATGTTGACCAGGATGGTCCCGATCTGCTGACCTCGTGATCCACCCGCCTCGGCCTCCCAAAGTGCTGGGATTACAGGCTTGAGCCACCGCGCCCGGCCTTTTTTTCTTTTTTTAATGTTAGTATATTCTGGAGCAAGCAGTATATGGACACTTTTCTATATGCATTTATGGTGATTGGATAAGACAGTCTTTTTGTACATTTTATGCTGACTGAAAATGTATGCCCATTTGCACAGTGTTCCGAACATTTTTAGTCTAGACCACTAAAAAAAGGTCTATTTTAGAAAATAGACCTTTTTAGAAAAATGTGTATGCTGCTAAATTGCTTGTGAAATATATGATAGAAAATAGAAAGAAAGCACTGTACTTACAATTGGGGAAGGAAAACAGAGTAATAACATTGTGTGTTTTTCAAACTGGCATCTGTGTAGAAACTGTTCATATCTACAAACTAAGGTCCTTAGGCGCATGTGGGAAAATAAGATTATGCTTAACAATGTGGGTTTCTAGATAGTGGTAAACATCCTTAGTTTTTATAACTTTTTTGTGCAGTGAATCAGTCTAAATTTTAAAATGGAATATTGATATAACTTTTCCAGAAGTTGCTTGATAGATTTGACTATGATGATGAGCCAGAAGCTGTGGAAGAATCAAAGAAAGAGGATACCACTGCCGTCACCACGACAGCACCTGCTGCTGCTGTGCCCCCTGCTCCTAGCGCCACCGTGCCTGCTGCTGCTGCACCCACTGCTGCCTCTCCGCCTCCACAGGCACCATTGTTAGTTTTTTTTTTTTCTCAGCAGATAGAAAATTGGCAATAGTTGTAAAGGCATAATCTAAGTGACATTTAGCAGTGGCAATTTTCAATGAAGTTGTTTTGTAAAATTTGTGGAATTAGTTTTCTCTTAAATGATACGGGGATCCTCTAAGATTTAAATTTAAAAATGGCTTTTCTGTTGGGGATAATACTAAGTTTATAAATTTAAAATATAGATAGATACATGGTTCAGTAACATGTTGACTAATGGCTTGTGAACAACACTCTTTCTGTAGTTTAAGTGTGACTGAGAAGCTTGTGCTTTTGAATGGGTAAAAAAGATTTTCCACCTTTTTTTAGTGGCTTTCCTGGAGATGGCATGCAGCAGCCAGCATATACACAGCATCAAAATATGGATCAGTTTCAGCCACGAATGATGGGAATACAACAGGATCCAATGCACCATCAGGTACAAGCATTTTTCTTATGGTTGAAAAAAAGATGTATTTATTAGAGCATGTGGTTTGCACTCCACAGACCACTATGCAGCTCTGTGATTGGCTGAGTCGTACTATAGCTCTGATAAAAGCTGTTGAACATGTAACTGTTTTGAGTTGCTTTTTTCTGTAATTAAAACAAGGATGGTAAAATCGCATGCTTATATTTTAATAATAGGCCTTTTAGTTAAAGTAATTTAGAAATTACAGTTCTGTTTGAGGAAACCGACTTATTTAGTTATACAGCCTTTTCCCCTGGAAGGGCCTTTCTTCTCTATTTTGTGTAGTTAGATACTTCAGAGGGCTCTGAGCTCTGAACATTGAGTAATATAGTTTGAAATGTGGAATAAAAGGAGCATACATAGCACACTGGAGAGTTGCAGGAAGCTAGTAGAGATTTGTTCAGTTTCAGTAAATTATCTCATTGAGTGTTTCTTAAACTTGGCTGTGCATCCAAATTATGGGGATGGGGTAGGAAGCATTTTTGTTATTTCAGGTGTTTAACAATTACTGAAAGTTCATAAATAATTTAGAAGGAATACTGATAGCATTGTATTTGTAGTTTTGTTTTTTTTTTTTAAGATGGGGTTTCACCATGAAGGCCAGGCTGGTCTTGAACTCCTGACCGCAGGTGATCCACCCACCTCGGCCTCCCAAATGCTAGGATTACAGGCATGAGCCACCGTGCCTGGCCTTTATTTGTAGTTTTATTTGCATTTAAATTGTACGAGCAGAAATATGTTAGATTGTAGTTTACTCATTATTACGATTCTTTATTTGAAACTCTAAAAGTTGGGTATGTTAGTTGAAATTCCCCCATGGTAATTTTTTTTAAAAGTAAACCTAGAAATCATTGCTTCTAGAAAGCCAGTTTTCCTCCCAAAAGGCTTAAAATACCTGTCTTTAAAGCTGAAAGGAGACCATTTGCAATAGAGTACTACTTCCGACTTGAAGTTCAGTTTATCACATTGCTTTCTTACGTAAATGAAAGTATTTCTTTAAATATTTAAAAACTAAACCTGTGTATTCAAAATTTTAAAATCAGTTACAGGATTTTTAACTATATACTTAGTATGTAATAATCCTTGCATGAAAATTGTACATAAGGAAATTGTTAAACATTGTTGAATATCATGATAACTTTTCCTTGATTAAAGTTTATTGAAGATATTTTAGTTTTATATAATAACTAAGGGGTTTCCAAATTATTTTGGTAGCTATTAACTCATATAGTTTGTTTAAAAATGAAAGGTTCCACTTCCTCCTAATGGACAAATGCCAGGATTTGGACTTCTTCCCACACCTCCATTTCCTCCCATGGCCCAGCCTGTGATTCCTCCAACTCCACCAGTGCAGCAGCCTTTCCAACCTTCTTTTCAGGCACAGAATGAACCACTTACACAGAAGCCACATCAGCAGGTAAAATTTTATTCTCAGATAGTTGTACATTTTTGTTGCCTTGACTTATATGCATATTTCTGCTTATTTGCTTGCTGTCTTCATATTTGACTATATAAAGACCTGGATACATGGTAAACTCTCTCAGTGCTCCAAGTGTTTAATCTGGAAAGTAGACATAAAACTACCAACTTCCATAGGATTCTGTGAGGTTTGAGATAGAGTGTTAAAGGCTTATTAAAATGGTATGTAATTTAAGCACAGTAACTTTGCCAGAAGTAGAGAAGTATTTTTTTTAGTCTTTTAAACAATATAAAAGTGTTTTTTTGTTTTTCTTTTTTCTTCCAGTAATGGCTAGTTGTTATTGAACTAATTTGGTCCCAAGCAACCAAAAGAGAATTGCTTAGGGGCAGGAGAATTTTAATGTAGCATTTGTTAGATTGTGTCCTCTTGTCTTTAGAATTTTTGTATTTCTCATTTTATGATGGTTTTTGTTTTTTAAGGAAATGGAAGTAGAACAACCTTGTATTCAAGAGGTTAAGCGACATATGTCTGATAACAGAAAGTCAAGATCTAGGTCAGCATCCAGGTAATCTATAGAAAATGTTTTTTCCAACCCTGTATGTCTTAGGAGACATAGAAATTAAAATTAGATTGGGTTATTTTCAGATATTCAGAATGTTAATAAAATAACAGTTGGTATGTTTATATTTGTACATGTGTGTAGAAGGGGGACAGAAGTATTGACTTTAAAAAAAATCTACCTTGTTTATCTTATATTTTTCCTTATATATGAGTTGCTCAGATGTAATGGAACTTTGAAAATATAATTCTATACCTTAGGTGTACAGTATGTCATATTAGAACTCTATTATCAAGGTTCTATTGCAACTTAATTAGCCAGCAAAAGTGGAAGATCACAGTAACGCTATAATCAGAATGTTCTAAATTGCTGCAGAAAATACTTTACTAAGAAGGTGGATAACAGTAGTAGCAATGGCCAGGTGTGGTGGTGCATGCCTGTAGTCCCAGCTACTCTGGAGGCTGAGGTGGGAGGATCACTTGAGCCCAGGAGTTCTGGGCTGTAGTGCGCTATGCCGATCAAGTGTCCACACTAAGTTTGGCATCAATGTAGTGACCTTCCGGGATCGGGGGACCACCAGGTTGCCTAAGGAGAGGTGAACCAGCCCAGGTCAGAAACGGAGCAGGTCAAAACCCCTGTGCTGATCAGTAATGGGATTGCACCTGTGAATAGCCACTGCACTCCAACCTAGGCAACATAGTGAGACTCTTGTCAATTTAAAAAAAAAAAAAAAAAAAAGTAAAAATAATATATCCCAACCATGAAAATTAGCTACTTAAATTACAAGAATGTAATTTTATATAGTACCAGAGGCACTGAAGATGACAGATACTTTCATTATATAGGCTGTTTATTTTATTTAAATAATGTGCATGATTTCTAATTTGGGACATACTAAAATCTGTAAAAGGAATTCCCAGCTATTGCATTCTTATGTAATCCAAACATTAAATTACCTAGTTGTATTTTTTTTTAATTAGTATGTGCTTATATTTTCTGCTTTTTGTCTATATGCTATCCATTCTCCCTTCTCTTGAAAACATAAGGTCACCAAAAAGGAGGCGATCTAGATCTGGTTCTAGATCTCGAAGGTCTCGTCATCGACGTTCTCGGTCTCGGTCCAGGGATAGACGCCGACATTCTCCCCGATCTCGATCCCAAGAAAGACGGGATCGAGAAAAAGAGAGAGAACGTCGACAAAAAGGCCTCCCTCAAGTCAAACCAGAAACTGCAAGTGGTAACTCAATCTTTATATTCAAACTTCCTGCACTATTTTTTCTTGTCTTGGGTTTAAAGTGTTTCATAACTGCTAGCAAAAATATAAAAGAAATATTACCTCTGTGTTTTTTATTTGAAATATTGCTTTATTTTGTCTTAGTTGTTTATGCATTGATATTCCCTTAGATTTGCTTTTTTACCTTAAACCAGCTGTAAAGCAGCAGTAAGGAGTGAACCAAACATTTACAGAATATATTCACTTGCATTATTTTCTGAGTCTCATCAAATGTCTTCAGTATACATTGAGTAAGGTACGCTAGACATGTATGTATTTGATATAAATCAGTAAGTATTAAGATGATTAAAATTACCAGACTCGGTGTCTCACGCTTGTAATTCCGGCACTTTGGGAGGCCAAGGTGGGCAGATCACCTGAGGTCAGGAGTTCGAGACCAGCCTGACCAACAAGGAGAAACCTCATCTCTACTAAAAATACAAAATTGGCTGGGCATGGTGGCGCATGCCTGTAATCCCAGCTACCCAGGAGGCTAAGGCGGGAGAATCACTTAAAACCAGGACACAGAGGTTGCAGTGAGCCGAGATCACGTCATTGCACTCCAGCCTGGGCAACAAGAGTGAAATGCCATCTCAAAAAAAAGATGATTAAGATTTTAATTCATAATATGACTAGGACATATGTAAGGTTTCTGATTCTGTAAGGCTTATTACCTAGGACACAACATTAAAAAAGAAAATCACGAACACGCAAGAGTGGAGAAAGGACAGTTACATGTAGTGAACAAAGCGCTCAACTGGTTGGTAATCAATAGACTTGAGCTCCAGTCCTAATTCTGCTGTTCATTGGCAGGGTAATGTGGGCAAGTTATTACTTCCCTGGCTCCAGCTTTTGTACATGAAGTCTTTAGATCCATCTACAAAAAAGCTAGTTTTTTCCAACTTTTATGTATACCTTTCACTATCCCAGTTCTCTTTTTAGAAGTACTAATGCAGTTTTCTAGAATTTTAAAAATGTATGTCAGATTTTCTATTTAAACTTGTGGTGTTGTAATATAGTTCATGGATATTTTGTGTAATTTTTTTAATTTTTAGCTATAGTGCTGTTCACTATCAAATGTGAATCTCTTTATGATTGCAATTTTAATTTTAAGTTTGCAGTACTACACTCTGGGTGGGGCAACTGGACAAAAGAACTACTCAGCAGGATGTTGCCAGTCTCTTGGAAGAGTTTGGTCCAATTGAATCAATTAATGTGAGTGTTTATTCATTATTTAAGTGTGATGGACAGATGTGATTAATGTCATTTTATGAAATGAAGGACTTGAGACCTAAGTTACAATTTGCCCAGGTTTATAGATGTGACTAGAGTTTAGGTGTTCTGAGTCCACATTTAGAATTCCCTGTGTTTAACATTTCTTGGATAACCAAGTTTAATTTCAAACATTTCTAGGTAGGCTGGGCGCGGTGGCTCACGCCTGTAATCCCAGCACTTTGGGAGGCCAAGGCGGGTGTATCACGAGGTCAAGAGATCGAGACCATCCTGGTCAACACGGTGAAACCCCGTCTTTACTAAAAATACAAAAATTAGCGGTGCATGGTGGCGCGCACCTGTAGTCCCAGCTACTCAGGAGGCTGAGGCAGGAGAATTGCTTGAACCCAGGAGGCAGAGGTTGCTGTGAGCTGAGATTGCTCTACTGCACTCCAGCCTGGGTAACAAGAGCGAAACTCTGTCTCAAAAAAAATTAAACAAAACAAAAAACATTTCTAGGTAAGTCTTTACATAACAAAGCTTGGAGGACTCAATTGAGACCAAACTTGAATTGCCATCATAGAAGTGAATTTAACCTTACATTATAGAGCATGGGATTGGGGGTGGGATTCTTGGAACTGGTTACTTAGTATTATATCTTGTTGCCCTTAATTCTGTTACCATCTTACAATGTTTTGGAGCAGATGATTCCTCCCAGGGGTTGTGCCTATATTGTTATGGTTCATAGGCAGGATGCCTATCGTGCCCTGCAGAAGCTGAGCCGAGGAAACTATAAAGTGAACCAGAAATCCATAAAGGTACAGTCTTACATGTTATAATTCATTTTTTAAAAATAGGCAGAGGAAGAAGGGGGCAAAATAATATGTGGCCTTTAAAAACTAATTTGGATCTTAAATATGACTTTTGACACTAAGGCATTTCATGTGCATCTTTATTTTATTTTACTTTATTTTATTTTATTTTAAGAGAATGTCTCCTAAAAGAACTCCAGTGTTTTAACATAAAATTGTAAATGTTACATGCATGGTAGAATTTTGGTTTGGTTTTGTTTCAAATGTAGATGGGTTCATCAAGGTAAATTAATGCTTTAAATATGTTGTCCTTTAGCAGTATGTTTTGTCCTATACAAAAAATTTGGATGCCATATTTTTAAAATTTGCCATCTTAGAATTAAGGGTATTTTTTCCCTAAGAAGCTAAAGTCATTGTTTCCTCTGTGTATTGACACCCCATTCTGCCATTGGATTGCAGTGCAAAAGGATTTTATCTGATGTTAAGTAATTACAAGGCACTCCTAGACTTGGAAACGTAGTCCACAGTATGCTGCTATGCTATTCAGTGAACTTCAGCCTTTCCCTGATAAACTTTTTCCTTTTTTCTAAGTTTTATGTTGGCTGGGTTGGGTGAGCGTTGGTAAGGAGCAAATGCCAGTGACGTTTCCATTCTAGGACAAAGTGAGAATTAAAGGTAACCAGTTTCTTAGTGAGAATAAGGTTTTAAATGAGATCCAAGCCTGGCTGGTCCAGATTGCTCCCTTGCTGCCAAAGTCAGAATGGATAGAATGATAGAGAATAGTATTTTCAAGACTTATGACCTTGTTTTTCCTTCTTTTCTTTTTATATTTTCACTACTGGTGAAATAGATTGCCTGGGCCTTAAACAAAGGAATAAAGGCAGATTATAAGCAGTATTGGGATGTCGAACTTGGTGTTACTTATATTCCATGGGACAAAGTCAAGCCTGAGGAACTGGAGAGTTTTTGTGAAGGAGGAATGTTGGACAGTGACACACTTAACCCAGGTAAAGCAGTATTTCATTTCTCTTACAGTTCACTTGTTTGCTTGGTGGTACACGTGAGAAATCCAGCGTTCTGTTCCTTGCATTAGGATGTGATTTTTGAGATTCTTTTAGTATCTATCCTGTGTCAGTCTGTCCATTATAAACTGAGGATTAAATAGTGAATGAGACAAAAGAGATGCAAACACAAATGAAATACTTACTGATTATGGGGTTTAAGAATTACAGAATTAAGTAGAACTTTTCCTGTGAAACTTAACAGATCATGTAGCTCTTAACTGAGCATCTTTGGTATTAGGTTTATTTTTTGAGATGGAGTCTCGTTCTGTCGCCCAGGCTGGAGTGCAGTGACACAGTCTTGATTCACTGCAACTTTCGCCTCCCAGGTTCAAGTTGTTCTTCTGCCTCAGTTTCCCAAATAGCTGGGACTACAGGTGCGTGACACCATGCCTGGCTAATTTTTGCATTTTTAGTAGAGATGGGTTTTCACCCTGTTGGCCAGGTTGGTCTGGAACTCCTTACCTCAGATGGTCCACCCACCTTGGCCTCCCAAAGAGTTGGGATTACAGGTGTGAGCCACTGCACCCAGCCTGGTATTGTGTTTTAATCCAAGGTAATAATAATTACCTTGGATAGTTTTAGATGTCCAGAGAAGCAATCTAAAGTAAACATGTAAGACAAGGAATTGCAGTTATTTGTGGGCGTAAATATTTAAAATGCCATATTGACAGATTCCAGTGGGGAAAATGGCAGAATGCATGGGCATGACCTGGAGATTGCTAGACAGGAACAAGAAGGAGCATAGAATGGCATGGCAACACAGAAAGAAATTTTTTTATCCTGAGATGAAGTCTTGCTCTGTCACACAGGCTGGAGTGCAGTGGCATGATCTCGGCTCACTGAAGCCTCTGTCTCCGTGGTTCCAGCAGTTCTCCTGTCTCAGCCTTCCTCGGGAGTAGCCGGGACTACAGGCATGCACCACCATGCTCAGTGGTATTTTTTAGTAGAGATGGGTTTCACCATGTTGGCCAGGCTGTTCGTGAGCTTCTGACCTCAGGTGATCCACCCCCCACCTCAGCCTTCCAAAGTGCTGGGATTATAGGTGTGAGCCATTGTGGCCAGCCTCAGAACTGTTAAAGGAAGCTTCAAGGCTGGGCGTGGTGACTCACACCTGTAATTCCAGCACTTTGAGGGAGGTTCAGGCAAGCAGGTGACGAGATCAGGAGATGAGACCAGCCTGACCAACATGGTGAAAATCCAAAAAAAATAGCTGGATATGGTGGTGCCTCTAATCCCAGCTGCTCAGGAGGCTGAGGCAGGAGAATCGCTGGAACCCAGGAGATGGAGGTTGCAGTGAGTCAAGATTGCATGACAGCACTCTATCCTGGAAGACAGAGCAAAACTCCATCTCAAAAAATAAAAATAAAATAAAGGAAGCTTCAAGCAGTAGTGAGATTTGAGAGCCAAAAAGAGGTGAAACAGTGCTGTACTGTTCCCACATCCCACTCCCTCCATTAATGCACAAAACCTTCACCTAAGGATAGAGCTAGACTTGTATTCAGGCAATCAGGTATTGAAGGCCAACTATGTGCCAGATATCTGGGAGGCTCTGGACGAGGGTAAAAAGATTAAGATGGTGTCATCATGGAGCTCATGGTCCAGTGGAGAATGTATTGAAAGGGTAAGTAATATTGGAGGATCTCTGATGGAGCCAGGGCCCCAGAGGACAGAGCAGAAAGATGGTTTTCTGTTTATCAGTTGACTAGAAGATAAGTAGAAATCGGTGGAAGGTTTAAGTTATTCTTTAATATTGAAAATTTGTTAAGGAAATATCGGATGTTTCATTATCCTTTATTTTTAATACTTCAAACAGTATATTCTTGTAGTTAAGTACGTGGACTCTAGAACAAAATGTGTCTGAGTTGAATCCATCTCTGCATTTACTAAGAATGTGATCTTGGACAAGCAAGCAGTCTTCACTTTCCTCATTTGTAAAATGGGATTACAGAACTAAATAAGCTATTTGAGAACTAAATAAGCTAGTTATAGAGAACTATATAGTTTTGAGAACTAAGTAAGCTAGTGTAGAGTACTTGTGACAGCACCTGGCACACAGCAAGGATTTTTTTGCATGTTTGTATTGTTATTAATTGAAATGATTGTTTCTAAAATTAGCCTAGGAATTTCTTTAATAATTGGGCTGGTTTTCTATAATCAACATTTTTCCTTTCTAGATTTAAAGTTATAAACTGAAAATGGTAAACTCTTGTTAAATTTTTTTCACTCTCACAGATTGGAAAGGAATTCCTAAGAAGCCTGAAAATGAAGTTGCTCAAAATGGAGGTGCTGAAACCTCACACACAGAACCAGTATCACCCATACCTAAACCATTACCCGTGCCTGTCCCTCCTATTCCTGTTCCTGCACCTATAACAGTGCCACCTCCACAGGTGAGAATATTGGGACATTAAACTTTTCCCTTTCTAAATCTTACTGTAGATATACATCTGGATTCATAGTTAAAAAAAAACCATGAGTACATATATGTGCATATTCGTTTTCATGTTTTGTGAGATTTAAAGTTTATATTCTTTATATAATTTTTTTTCTTTTTTTTTCTTTTGGAGACAGAGTAACTCTGTTACCCAAGCTGGAGTGTAGTAGCTTGATCTTGGCTCACTGCAACGTCCGCTTCCGAGGTTCAAACGGCTCTCTTGGTCTCAGCCACCTGAGCAGCTGGGATTACTGGCATGTGCCACCATACCTGGCTAGTTTTTGTATTTTTAGTAGAGACAGGTTTTCACCACGCTGGCCAGGCTGGTCTCAAAACTGCTGACTTCAAGTTATCTGCCTGCCTTGGCCTCCCAAAATGCTGGGATTACAGGCATGAGCCACCATACTTGGCTCATAAATGTTTATAGAACCAAAATAAATTTATATTGTCATATCTATCTATCCAGGTTACCCAGTATCAAGTTGCATAGATTCTGCCTACTTTTTTTTTTCTGAGTCTTCACTCTTCAGAGATTTTATGTTCTGAAGGAACTTGCGTATGTGCCCAATAAGCTGCTGCTTTGAGGGAAAGGGATTTTCTTAATCTTTACCTTGGTGCTATCATGAAATTTGTAAATCGATTGAAAACTATAATTAATCCTGTTTAACATGCAGTTATGTTCTTATTATAAAATCTTTGCTGTATAGTCAGCCAACCTATTACTTGAAAGAATAGATTCTGGTAGAACTGGGTTTACTTCTCCGCTCTATTGTTTATCCTCAGCAGCATGTAACCTAACCTCTAAGCTCCAATTTTCTATTTGTAAATGTGCAAATTCCCTTCCCTGGCTTTGGCAGTCCTCATGTGTTAGAGTTGTTTTGAGAGTTAAATGAGATAATATATGTTAAGTACTCAGCATGCTTTTGTTACATCATAAGAGTTGAAAAATCCTTTGAAAATTATAAGAATTTGATCCATAGTTCTATGTATGACCTACTAGATTTTTGTTTCAATACCTTTCTTCCTCAGTTTTTCACATTAAATCTGAATCAGATAAGTCTAAGCTATCACAAAAGTGAATTAACTCTTCATCTTCTCACGGTGAAGGGAAAACTATATGCTTTGGTACATTCTTAGCTGTGATTTAAAAGGACACCCCTAATTGGCACTTATTCAGTTGACCTTCTAGATATGCCCTTCCAGTGCAGGTTCTAAACAAACGATGTGTGTCAGCACTCGTTTACAGAAACCTGCCTAATCTGTTAAAATAGTGGTCCCCAGCCTTTTCGGCACCAGGGACCAGTTTATTGGAAGGCAGTTTTTCCATGGACTGGAGTGGATGATGGTTTCGGGATGAAGCTAGTCCACATCAGATCATCAGACATTAGTTAGATTCTCATAAGAAGTACACAAGCTAGATCCCTCACATGTGCATTTCACAATTAGAGTTCATGCCCCTATGAGAATCTGATGCTGCTATTGATCTATCTTTAAAAAAAAAAAAACACAATAGCTAACATTTTTTGGGTGTTTATTATGTGCCAGGCACCAGCACTTAGTATGTATTAACTCATTTAATCAGCGTAATTATGTGTGATTGGCACGTTCCCATTTTAGAGAGTTTAAATAGCTTGCTCAAGGCCACACAGCTAACTAAAGCGGGTAGGAGAGGCAGGCAGTTTGTCTCCAGGACCTGTGAGCTTAGCCATTGTAAATTGCCAAGTAGCCTGGCTTAGAGTTGTATTACCCAAAGTTGCTTGATTGGAGCATGGACCATTTAAAAATGTATGATGTCAGAACACCAGTAAACACTGATCAAATGTAGTATGAATTTGCTGTCATAAAGTGGAGAGCACAGCTTTGATTTCTATCAGTTCGTATGAGTAGAAGTTAACTACCACCTGATTTAATGAATTTGCTGGTCTACCAAGCCCAGATTAAGAAACATCTGTTTTTTCAACAGTATGCTCTTGTATCTGTGCTTACTGTATGGATGAGAGGGTGTCTAGATAGGTGGTTTCATTTTTTTATCTTTCTTTCTAGGTCCCACCACATCAACCAGGTCCACCTGTAGTTGGTGCTCTCCAGCCACCTGCTTTCACACCTCCTCTGGGAATTCCACCTCCAGGCTTTGGTCCTGGTGTTCCTCCTCCCCCTCCTCCTCCACCATTTTTGCGCCCAGGATTCAACCCAATGCATTTACCACCAGGTACACCAAATTGTCTGAGAACATACTTACTTTAGAGCCTGCAATGAAGTGATCGAACATAAGTTGACATTATTTCTCTTATTTTAGGTTTTCTTCCTCCTGGACCCCCACCTCCTATAACTCCACCGGTATCCATTCCTCCTCCTCACACTCCACCAATAAGCATCCCAAACTGTAAGCATGGTTTTTTCTTTGTGTTTGCTTATAATCTTGGAGCTGGGTATAGGAGGGAGAGTCAACCGGTAATAGGGTCTATAGTATGGCAGAAGAATGTTGACCGGGAGATAATTAATTATTCAGCTTCACATGTTGATATAATTATATTCCTTAGCTACTATCGCTGGTATAAATGAAGACACTACAAAAGACTTATCTATTGGAAATCCCATTCCAACAGTGGTGTCTGGGGCTAGAGGAAACGCCGAGTCTGGTGACAGTGTGAAAATGTATGGCTCTGCCGTGCCACCTGCTGCACCCACGAATCTGCCCACCCCTCCTGTAACCCAGCCTGTTTCACTTCTTGGTAAGTTATTTTTTTTTATTACTAATTTTCCTTCCCTACCCCCCATCCACAAGTTAGGTTTTTTAAAAAAAACAATGTTAATTTTGGGAAAATGATCTCTAAGACTGGTTTTTTTTTTTTTTTTGGTTGTTTTTTTGTTTTTGTTTTTGAGGAAGATATTCCTGTTTAAAGTCAAATATGTGTACTTGGTCTTTACCAAGAGATAATCTCAAAGATGAAATCATGTTTGTCTGACTTGAATAAAAGTTTGGATCTTCACATCCTTATTTGGTATAGAAAAATGAAGAAAATAATCTCTGTGCAAAGGAATTGGTACAGAGTTCGTAATTCACTTAACCTCCGTTTCTTCCCAGCTTTTAAAGGGACATTTCTTTAACAGCGTAGGTTTTTCTCTATCTGGACCAATTTTTATCCATCTGAAACCCATGGACTTTGGTAGCATTCTTTGTGGGCTCATCTTTGATACACTGCAATAAAATGGCTTTGTTTTCTCAGTAATGGTTGCAGTCTGAGATGCTGCTTTTCCACTCACTGTCAGTTTACTTGGCTGGAGTTTATCTGTTTTATTTTTTACCCATAACGTGAATACTGTGATCAAGGGCAATGTGACTTAGATCTTTTACATCTTTAAGCGGGCTTACTCTTGGCTGGGCGTGGAGGCTCTGCCCTGTAATTCCAGCACTTTGGGAGGCCGAGGTGGGTGAATCACGAGGTCAGGAGTTTGAGACCAACCTGACCAACGTAGTGAAACCCAGTCTCCACTAAATTAAAAAAAAAAAAGACAAAAATTAGCTGGGCGTGGTGGCGTGCGCCTATATCCCAGCTACTCAGGAGGCCGAGGCAGGAGAATCGCTTGACCCTGGGAGGTGAGGTTGCAGTGGGCCGAGATTGTGCCACTTCACTCCAGCCTGGGCGACAGAGCAAGACTCTGTCTCAAATAAAAAATTAAAAAAAAAAAAAAAAAAAAAAAGGGAGTGGGGGCTCTCTCTTGCTTGCTTAAGTTATGAATAAATACATCTTATGCTCGTTATAGTAGACCATCTTTTAAATTAACAAATTATTATATTTGAAGTGGTATTGCCAAATATAATTAACACTTGAATCTCCTAATTAGAAGTTAATACCTTGAGAGTATTGCAGTGTTCTAGTCCTGTGAGCCCATAGTATTTTTCAAAGATATATGTACATGCCTGTTTGCTTTCATAATCTGAGTTGTTTTAGGAAAGAATCCATTGATTACCTTTGAGATGTAGGACAGTGAAACATTGGTTTGTAATGGAGGACTTTTACTTTTCACCCATACTATTTAGTACTGTTGAAATTTTTTTTTTTGCATGTACTATATTTATAATAAAAATCAATTTGTTTTTAAATGGCATACTGTATTTTGCCCTCCCCTAGACTAAGTTTAGGCTGAAAATAGCCTTGATTTTATTTCTCTTACTACAGAGATTAGGTAATGGTAAAAGAGGATTTGGAATTAAAATTTATTACAAGTGATAAAGGAACATAGTTACCATAATGATGGAAAATCATTTGTTTAATAATAAGGAAGTTGCTTAAGAGCTTCTCCCTGCCCATGGAAATCATATCATACAAGGAATATTGGACTAGGAACCAGGGAACATCTTTGGATCTGTTTTGTTATGCTTTTTTTCCCCCCATGTTAACATGATTGCACAGGAATTATAGAATCTGTGGATGGTTTTCTGATCTACTCCTTCTCTTCACATCCCACATGGGCGCGCGCGCACACACACACACACACACACACACCATTGATTATGCATCTTAGTCTCAGGTCCATGGATATTAGACTACCTGAAACTATTTACAAAATGGCTGAATTTGTGCTTTTTACTGGGCTTAACAAACTTATGAATGAAAAGATCTCATGATCTCCAGGAGTTTAATGACCACCGCTTTCAAACAACCCTGAAGAGTAGTAAGTAGCCTGCCTATGATTTAACGTTTAAGTCTTGAAGACCTGACCTGTTACTTCTTATCACTAGTGGACATGTAAGATTTAACCTCTGCATCCAACATGTGAAACCAAACACAGATAAGAGGTTGGTGAGCTTGGAGATACATAGTAAGCTAGGCATAGAAATGTAATTAAATTCTGAATCACTTGTAGCATTTATCATCACCTGACATATCTGTTTCTGTGTCCATCTTCCTCCCACTAGATGGACCCATGAGAAGGGAACATTTGTTACATGAGTGGGTGGTTTTCAATGCAGGACTGTTCATATTTTACCTCTGATGATTATCTTCGTTCATAACTTATAAAACAATTTAAAAATTGAAGGCTATTCTAAATCCATAAGAAAAATGAAAACAGTTTTGTTAAAATAACCACTTTTAACTAAAATACAGTAGTTTAGTTCCAGTCATGAGAAAGAATGCCTTCCATGTGCCTTTAGTCAGCAGTCTTGAAAAGAATATCACATGAATTTTGACCTTATAGAGGTATGAGTTATATTAAATGTGTATGCAGATTAAGAAGGATTCATCCAAGACTAACCAGTTTTAACATTTTGATAAAAGAATGTGGCAACCACACTGCAGCATTGCGGTACTAAAGGATCAGTAATAGAATGCCAGAACTAAGGTGCTTTGATATTTCCTCTTAGTGCTCTAATGTTTTCTTTTAAGATAATAAAGGAAAGTGTTAATGCTGACCAGAAAACTGTAAGCCTAGAAATTGATACTAAACTTCACTTTCCTTATCTGTAAAGGGGGATAAAAATGACAGACACAACAGGGTGTCACAATGATGTAATGGGCTAACATACATAAAACACTTGCTATGGGGCCTGCTGCAGGGCAGGCACTTACTGAATGGTGGATGCTTATATTACACATAAGAAATGTCATAGATGATATTCATGACAGCTAGAGAAGAATATCTTTTGCAATTCTAAAATAATATTATTTCAGCTATGATTTGTTTTAAACTGTTGTATTGGCAGACAGAAGAAGCAAATTTGTTTTTTGAGATAGAGTCTTGCTATGTTGCCAGGCTGGAGTGCAGTGGCTCAATCTGAGCTCACTGCAAAATCCACCTCCCAGATTCAAGCAATTCTTGTGTCTCAGCCTTCTGAGTAGCTGGGACTATATGCATATGCCACCACACCCAGCTAATTTTTGTATTTTTAGTAGAGACAAGAGTTTCACCATGTTGGCCAGGATGGTCTTGATCTCTTGACCTTGTGATCTACCCACCTCAGCCTCTCATAGTGCTGGAATTACAGGCATGAGCCACCATGCCCGGCCTACTTTTTAGGAAAAAATTTATCTTGACATAGTTTCGTCAGATATCTTTGAGATAAATTAGATCATAAATTTACACATATCGAAGTTCCGTCAGTTGGCTTAATGAGAAAATGTGTGTCAGTTTAGTGATAAATAGCACACCTAGGGATCTATAGTTTTTCCAGTGAGCAAGATTTAATTGAGTTCTTGGATCTTAATTCGTGAAATATGGCGATATTTCTAAAGTAGGCGCCAAGCAGTTGTACGGTGGGTCTCCAAAAATTCTGTAGTGAAGCCTGATTATACTGGAAAGAGGCAGTGGGTGCCTTAAGGATGGTTTGGTTTAAAATTTTTTCTGTATCTTCAGACTTAAGCGTGTGTCTTAGTAGTTAGTTGAGTCATATTACCAAATTTTGAAAGAATAAACCAACTTTTAGAAATTTTGATTCTTTTAGCAAAACTTATAATCTGAAAATATAAAATTACTTGATGTGCATAATAATCATTCATTGTTACTTGATTTTAAAGAAATCTCACACACCAAAATAGCTAGAATGTGGTAGTTTCATAAAAGCTAAAGGTAACGTTCTACAGTTGTTGGTCACTTAGGAGAGAAGGAATATTAAAAATGATAGCAATCCAGTTCATTCTCTTTACTGTATAAGTGTCTGTGTTTACTTTTCAGAAACTTTTGTATAACCTGTATCTCTAATATGTACAACATATTTTTATTAAAAAGTTCATTGTAAATGTAAAGTTTGGGTTACTTTGGTGTTCCAAACAATAAAAAAGAATACACAAAAAAAAGTTTGTTTGTGTTACCTATCTCTACTGTGTTACCAGTATATCCAAAATATCTTTTCAAACAAACACTTTTCTAGGTTGAACTCATTGCTTTTATGGAAAACGAAAGCCTCTTAACAAGTATATTTATTCATTAATTATCAATATGAAGAGATTACTGCCAGTTTTTATCACACTGTAGATGATGGTAAAGTTTATAAATGAGAATTGGGTGTTTGTAAGATTACTTCCTACTTGTAATTTTTGTTACCAAAGGTTTTAAAGCACAAGTCACAAGTTGGTGGCCTGTGGCTGAATTACTAGGCAGTGGTGTGATGCGCTGCAGTCCCAGCATGGCTTCAGTAGGCATTTGCGTTGATGATTCCAGATTTGGACACCTCAGGAAATTGTGGGGACAGAATTGGTTTGTGAATTATATTTAAAGAGATATAAATGTTTATATGCTATCATTATGATCCCTGAAACTGCCGGAAGTTGAGTAACTTTACTAACAATTTTAATAGTTGCTTTAAAATTGGAGTTTGGTTTTGATTGTTTCACTACAGTTTGGATTTCTCTACCCAATTTCCGTCTAGAATTTTATGGTTTTTGATAGCTCGTAATTTTTAGCAACACTTATTAGGACATTAAAGCACCAGTCTACTAGTAATGCACTAGTTAGCCACTGACATTTAAAGGAAGCCTGAAGAAAATTCAAGAAAGCAGAGTTTTTAAAGTACTAGCATAATATGTAATTTTTTAAAAACAATTTTTGCGTTTTAAATTTTTTTGAACTTTAATGTTTGGTTACATTAAATTATAAGCTGGAGTGATGTATCAGGTATTTTATTTCGTACCCAGAAAGCCTGTTTACTTATCCTATAAAGCATTCTTCTTTGAAAGCGTTAAGATATTTGAATTGGTATTCTAATTATTGCATTATGTTATTCCACTAGTGTTACATAGTAGAAATGGTTTCTTAAATACGAATTATAGTACCTTCAACTTAGTATATAACATTATTCATTGGATATAGCGGATATTGCAAAATAGTGATTAATCTACAACAGATATTTGGCATGGATAAATATGCCTTTACATGTGAACACACAATAGTTTCTCACAAGGGCAGAGCACTTCAAATGAAACATGGAGAAAGTCTTGCAGAAAAGCTTGAAATATTTTAACACGATGTCTCCATTTCTCCTGGGCTTTCATTTCTTAGGCTGCTCTAGAGTACAAGTCTGAAGGATGTCTTAAATTTAGATCTCTCTGAGGGACATCTTGAGGAAGGTGGGAAGGTCAGTAACTCCGGGCTCTAGATTGATTTTGGTAGAGAAAGTTAATTGCTGTAAGGAATTTCGGGTAAGATTTTTTCCAGTTATCATTGAAAATGAAATTGCCTACAGATAGTCTCAATCAGTGATAGAAAGTTAACTCTAGATTTCAAACTTACTGACTCTCAATAGTGAAATTTTAACTCATAGCTGATGTACTTTGTCAGTTATAGTACATAGTAATAGTATACTAACTGAGATTCTAAAAAGTAAGTCTACGGGGAAGTTAACCATACAGAGCTTACTGTACGTTATTTTGAAAAAACCAAGCATTTGAAAAAGATAATCATTCTCCAGTTTTACATGTAATTGTTTTTCATGTATTAGATGTTATCAAAACATAATGTACCCTTGTGACAAGAATAGATGAGTTACATACATCTCAGTGTATCTGCAGTATGAATTATTGAAAACTCAAATTTCTCTTAATCTCTTGCAAACATTCTAAGCATCATTTTTCCAATCTAATCTTAATGTATGGGACAGTCTGAAAGATGCTTTTTCTCAGTCTTTGAAAATTAGCTCCTTCTTCTTCTATTCCCCCCAGCTCTCAGAACATAGTGCTTACTATAAGAATCACCTAGGAGCGTTTTCAGAATAAATAGGCCTAAATGTTATTGGTGAATCTAGGCAAAGGAAATAACGTGTTGGTTGTACTGTTGTTTCCATTTTCTGCAGGTCTGAAATGAAAAAAGAAAAATACTTGATTAAAAAATACTTAGGGATATATGCTTAGGGGATCTTCAGGCATTGATGAAAGAGTTAAGAGTGGTTGCTCTTTTTCTTCGTGTGGGAAAATTTTATTTTTGAGTTCATGCAGAATACCACAGTGACACTCATTCTCTAGAGAACGGTGGAACTACAACAAGGAACAGAAAAGGAGGTTGAAAGAAAACTGCATCCTATCTCAAAATTCAAATCTTCCTAGATTTATGCTGGAAAGATTGTTACCACCCTGGGAAAAGATCTGGACCCTGTAGCCTCTATTCTTAATCCCCTGAAGGGTATCTTCTCCTTGATGAGTTTGGTCATCACCTCTGCAACCACCATTCACCTCATACATTGAATAAATATCTAATCAATAACCATTTTGTGCCAGGTACCCTTCTAGGTACTGGAAATACCAGAATGAACAAAACAAAACCTGTCCTGGAGTTTATATTATTGCAGACCTGGGTAATAACTAATAATTTAACATGGAGATACTTCTATGAAGAGAGTAAAACAGGACAGTTAGGAAATTTAAGGGTGTAACATGGTTATGTGCAATTTCAAATATGATGGCTAGGGAAGGCATCTGAAGGAGTAATGAAGAAAACACTCCCATGTAAATACAGAGGAAAGGAATGTAGAGTGAAGGCCAAAGATAAGGGGGCCTGAATTGAGATGGAACAGGGCTTGTTGACCACAGTGGGAAGGGAGAGCAAAGGAAACAAAGTGGCAGATGAGCTTAGAGAAGGTGGTTGAGCACTAGGCTCTGAGTGCAGTGGGAAACGAGTTTTTTTTTACCCATGACATGATTTCATTTACAGTTTTTAAAGTATTACTGTGGCTGTTAGAGGAACGGACTGTAGAAATTGGTAAGAGTGGAAAGGAGATCTGTTCTGATTCTGCTGCGGCAGATGAGATGGGAGCTAGCCCACATTGGGCTGGTGCAATGGAGGTGATGAGTGATTGGAGTCTGAGTATCTTTTGAAGATAGAGCCTTCAGAATTGCCTTATTGTTTAAATGCGAATGTGAAAGAGAGTCAAGAATGACTCAAGTTTTTTATGTGAGCAACTGGTAGAATGTAATTACCATTCCTGTGATGTGCAAATCTGTAGGAGCGAGTTCGAGGGGAGCCTATCAAATTAAAACATTGGATATTTTAACTTTGATACCCAGGTACAGATGCCAAGTCAACAACTGATAGCATCTAATAGAGATGTAAATTCTAATATTTAAAGCCACAGGAGCCTGTGAGATTACCTAAGGAAAGAATGTTAATACAGAAGTGATGAGAGGTCTGAGGACAATAATTCTTCAGCATTTAGCAGCTAAGAATATGATACTGAGAGCTAAGATGGACATAGTTCCACATGCCAGGAACTCTCAAACAGTTTGTATATCTCAATCATTTAAGGCTTGCAGCCCTCAGGGTCATGTTCATTTTATAGTTGGGAGTGGGGGAGGGGGTGAAGCACTTGGAGATGAAATAGTCTTCCAAAGATCACATAGCTGCAAGTAGCAGTGTTAGAATTCAAGGTAGCCTCACTCCAAAAGGAGCCTGTGCTTTTGACCACTGTCTATACTGTACTCCCCAGCAAAGGATACTGAGAAGGTGTAGCCCATGGGCTAGCATACAAAAGTAGAGGGCGACAGAAGCCAAGTAGAGTTTCTAGACAGGAAAGGGAGAGAGAGAAGAACTATCAGATGACACTGATGGATCAAGAGTGCTGCAACTTGGCAGCAGGATTTAGCAAAACGAAGGCTCCTAGTGACCTTGAGAAAAGTGCTTTCATTGGATTGATGAGTTCAAAAGCCCACTTATATAGGGTTGTGAACAGAATGGGAGACGAAGGATACAATTGCGATTTTGAACATCTCAGGAGATTTGCTATAGAGGGGAACAAAAGAATGGGGTGATACCTGGAAGGAGATCCAGGGTAAAGGAGTTTTTAACTTTTGTTCTTATTTCTGAAAGATGAACAAAACTACGGTATACTTACTGGGAAGTCCAGTAGAGGGGAGAGTGTTGGTGCAAGCAAGAAGGGCTGTGTGCTAGGTTGTTACGTAGGTGAGAGGGGATACAAATAACAGGTGTAGCTGTTGGAGTGTGGACAGTCAGACGGTAGGAATAATGTGGATTCAGGTGCAGGTAAATTGGTAGATTTGGTGGCATGTGGGTAGATGAGGAAGTCTTTCTAAAGACCATTTTTAATGACGGGCCAACTAGGATAACTAAAATATGGTATATTCATATAATGGAATACCAATAAAGTGAAGGACTTAATGCAACATGGATGAACCTTGAGAAGAACGTCAAGCAAAAATCAGTCACACAAGACCACATATTTTATGATTCCATTTACAGACTGTTAATAGGCAAACCCACAGAGACAGAAAACGTGGTTGCTTGGGGTTGGGGTAAGTGAGGGGAAAGCTGAGGAAACACAGATGGCCCACGGATGCAGGATTTCCTTTAAGGTAATAAAGATGGTCTAAAGTTGATTGTGATAGCCCAATTCTGTGAATTTTATAGGCTGTGTTAATTTTACCACTAAAATTACTATAAAAACGACTAAGAGTAGGCAGGATTAAGGAGCAACTTGCAAATGGAAATAGATATCCAGGACATGAGAATATGGATTTACTAGGAAAATGTTAAGATTGCTGACCAGAATGAAAGGTGGACTTGGGCTGTAGTTAACGAAAATTTTAAGTGAGAGCAGTCAGCATACCTAGGGGTGGGGCAACCCACAGCCACATCCAGGTGAAGGTTAGGCAGAAGCGTTGCATTGAAAACCAATGTTGGGGATTTTCCAGGCAGATATGGTGAGGGAGAGCCATGGACTCCAAAGCAGGTAAGGAGGAGCATAAAGACATGAAGGGCCTTGGGGGGCATGAGTCTGGTGGGATTGAAGATTGTCTGGAAAAAGGAGACCTGGAGAGAATAACCTGGAAAGAGGAGAAGCGGGTTAAGAGTGGGGTCCTTGAAATTGGGAATTTGGAAGTAATAATGTTAGTGATCAGACCTCTAGAGCTCCTAGAGGTGGTAGCTCGTAGAATGGAAGATAGGGTTGTTGGCCAAAAAAAAGTAGAGAAACTGCCTCGTTCCTCTTTTTCTGTAAAGATCCCACTGAAATTTTGCATCTTCTGCAAAATCGTCTAACTGATGCAGTTGGTCACTCTCACAGTATTTAAATCAGACCTTTTACATTTAATATTTTTTATCAGTCTTCCTGATTGCATACACTCTGTGGTCCTTGACAGAAAGCCACCCTATGCACATTCTCCTGAGATTTCGAGGTCCACATTGGACTCCAACTATGAAATAACCTTCCTTTTCCCCACCTCCCCCATAACCCTTTAATGTACTTGTTCTTTCACACCATTCCGGGCATCTTTGCTGTAGATGGCAATGGTGTCTCCCCCACCTCTCTCTCTCTTTTTTTTTTTTTTTTTAAATTATAAAACAGCTGTTTTTTGAATCTTTATAGGAAATATTTAGATTCTTTGTTATTTTTAGTTAAACTCCAGTGTGTTTTCTGTATTCCTCAAATTTGAACACAGGCACTTGGAGCTATCACTTTTTTGGTCTGCCCTAAAACCGTACTGTATTACAAGTTTGTTTCACAGGTCTGAGCCGTTTTTTGTTTCATCTATATTTCAGAGGAGTTAATCCCATCACTCTTCTGATGTTGCATTGACAGCTGCATTCGCTCAGTTAAGGCAGAGAGCTGTGTTCCTTCATCACTTAAACCCCATCCTTCCTGTCCACTAAATGTCTTCAGTGTTTTCACTTTGTTCTCTTGTCACGGTCACTGCTGGATTCTCCAAATAAATGCCTAACTACTTCCTAGGGGCCTTCCCCTCTTTGTTATCCTGTATACTACTTGCCAGAAGGACCTATCAAAAACAATCAGAATCATTTATTCCTGCTAAAAATCCCTCGGTTTTCTGCACCACTAGAAGTCAAAGTCCAAGTTTCTACTTGCAGCATTTGTGGTCTCTGAATTGCCCTGAGTTACCTCTTCAGCCTCATAAACCTCATCTGTATTTTCTCCTTCCTTCTTAGTTTTCATCAAAAGTCATTTTATTGTGGTTCTCTGAACAACACATGCCACTGCTTTACCTTGCTATGCCTTTTCAAAAGCTGCTAGTAATGTGTTGATAGTAGTGTCCCTCCTTAACTCACACTTTTGCTTTGAGATCCAATTCAGACATCCCTGGGACCCCCACTCAGATTCACACACCAGCTTTATCACTTCTACCTTTGTACCACCATGTGCCATCTCCTACAGCAATTGAGATTTGTCAATTTCTACTAAACTTTGTCCCTTTTGAAGGAAAGGACTATTAAATGAGGTAATAGAAAAATTCAGATATTTAATACATAATGTGAATGAATTGGGTTTTTAAAAAATTTATAACTTTAGAAAACTTGTCAGTGATATCACACATATTTCCAGATGAATAATTGCTTTGAATGCCCTTTTAACCTGAGTAACTCACAATATATTCTGATGGTTTATGCATAATGCCAGCTTTCCTAGCTGGCCTGCTTGCCAATGTCTTCTGCCACCTAATGTATTTTTAATATAATTTGATTATAAAAGCATTACATGTTCACTGCAAAAGGGAAAAAAGGAACTACAGATAAAATTGTGTGGTCTGAAGGCCATTTGGCCTGTGGGAATATTCTATCAGAAATTATAAATTTAGTTGACTCACAAAGGGTTAAAAGGAAACTAGCTGACCACACATCTTTTTAGCTCTGTTTACAAAGAAGGGAAAGTATTTGAGTGTATAGTGTTTTAAGCAAATCTAATACACAAATACCCACATGTATGGGATAGGCAATTCTTTATAAAAATTGGGCTTTTATAGGTATATGATTATTGTAAATATAAACCCTGTTAATCTGTTTATACCCTCAGCTGAATGCTGTAAAGTACTTAAGAGATGTGGTCCTTCAGTCTGAGGCTGGTATTTTATCGTATTGGCCCATTTTCTCTCTTCTGTACAAAGTTAGGTGGCTTTGCATCCTTTGGCCACCGTCAGATACTTGAGGAAGCCAACTCACGGGGCAGTCAGGAGTAGGATCTTCCCATTGCCCTGCAGGAATCACTTTCCTTTTGAAGACTCATCTCAACTAAATTCTCCTGTTATAATAAGATGCTTTGAATCTGTTTCCCATTTTTCTGGTGGTGGTTTAAAATTTGGCATGGCCATTTAAACCTATAGATAGGCACCAGAATGTGCTACGCTGACCTCCGTAACAGTAAACATTGGTCATTTTAGTCCTGGAAAACAAATCTTTCCTATTTAAAGGTGATGAGAAAGTAAAGTTCTGTTTGTCTCAGGTGCTTCTATGTAATGATACCCCTATTAAAAGACTGCCTGGACATACGCATTTTATGTTTTGGATTAAAATCCACAGGTATTGGGACTACACTATTCCTTTACAAAGTGAAAGCAAAGACATGTGCTTCCGATGCTCCAGTGTATGGTATATACTCAGTAGTTATTTCCCAAATGATGTAAAGAAGGTTTTCTTTTGATTTGAGATACGGTATAGGTGGCGTCCTGTCCTGTACATGTTCATTGTCTGGGATTTTCCCAAAGAATCTGAAGAACCTGTGAAGGGGCAGTCATCACCTCATCCATTTCACAATTTCTGAAATTTTTGCTATGGTAATTAGCACTTCCCAACTTTAGACCTGACATACGGAAGTTTAGTGTATTTTTTCCAGCTACCCAAGTACTTGACTTTATGGCAGGTGTTGGGGGAAGCAGGAAGAGTTGATTAAGATTTTAATTATCAGAGGTAGAAATGTTGTGTTTTTTGCAAAATCAAATGTTTAGTGTTAGGATATTTATTACCTTTCTAAACAGATGTGCAGAATAATTTCAGCAGTTACATGAGCCAAACACTGAACTCACTCTTAGATATTTTATCCTATTTGATCTCAACAAGTGGCAGGTATTATTACTATGCCCATTTTGTAAGCCAGAATACTAAGGCACATGTCCTAAAAGATACTTCACCAAACATTTCTCTTTAAACATTTAGAAGAAGATATTTTTGTTTATGTAAATACCAAAGCTGGTGAGTCTTTATGTTAAAAGAGTTACAAACTGGTTTACATACATTTTCAGGTCCACTTTAGTGCTAAAGTTTAACAAGTACTGCTGGACAACACATTGTGAATAGCAAAAACATAAAGTTATTGTTTATCATAATAATACATAAAAATCTAGAAACAGGACTTGTTAGTTTGCTAAATAGGTGGGAAGAAATTGATTCAAGTTGTAAACCTAAAATAACATTATGTTGGGGAAGAAAGAAAATAGTACTAAAGTATTGGCCATTTTTCTGATCATTGCTAACTGATGATAACCCGTAACTTTCTGCAGCACGTAGGTAAATGGTATTTTCTTAATAGCATCTGGAATGTTTTCCATTATGTTCCTTTTAGTCATAATGGAATATGACAGAATAACTCCTTTCAGTTACGGTATTATATATTTGCCTTGCAATATTTATATTTGCAAAGGAATAAATTGAGAGATCCCAGTGCTTATCTGTTAAGTGGTGAACCCCAAGCAGAAAATGACAGATTGTTGAACTTATGTGACTCTTAATACCAGTATGAGCAAACCCTCATGTAAGTGGGAAAATAAAACCAAGAAGTCATTGTTACTTTCAACAGCATCAACCTTACCAGACTTGCCACCTTTGAAAGAATGAATAGAAGGTGAGCTGCTGAACACTGAGCATTATTCACGTCATGAGGCCTCAGAAGTTAAATACTGTGCTTTGAAAAAAGAACTGTAACAATAAACCTCACATTCGCGTTCGGATCTTTGTTTTGTTGACAGTGTTTAATTGATGCACATTGCATCATAACTACATTAGGCATGTTAATATGGACTAAGTGTAGCATGGAAGCAGATCTTCCTCTTCACTGGATTTTCTAGGTCTGTGACCTCAGTTTTTCCTAGTAATAAGTAAAAACACTTAGATTGTAAATTTTCTAAGTGTGCACCTGCAGTTTGCTTAGTTGACTGAATAGTTATTGATAGCAAATGTATTCATCTCATTTGGACTTAGCACATTGTGTTTCACAAGTGTATTTGGAGTGGGAAAACAGCGTCTAATGAAAGCCACAGGAGATTTTGACATACTGTTCAAAAATTGGTATTACCATTACTATTTTCTTCTGCGTTTATTTTGGCCCCTACCTGTATTAGATACTTTAAAGATGAATTTGCAGTTGGCTTGCCTTAGCTTGTTACTGGGCCTCACACTGGGTTTGTGACAGGTAGACTGGCAGACAGTATGAAATTTGAAGATGGTGGATTGAATTTTGTGCTTTAAGCGCCACAGAACAGCTGAAACTGAATTGCCATCTTCTTTCCTACTTAAATTTTTATTTTTATCATCTTTTAGGCACTCAAGGAGTTGCCCCTGGTCCTGTAATTGGACTCCAGGCACCATCTACTGGTCTTCTTGGCGCCCGGCCCGGTCTCATCCCGCTCCAGCGCCCTCCGGGAATGCCCCCACCTCACTTACAGCGGTTCCCTCTGATGCCGCCCCGTCCCCTGCCGCCGCACATGATGCACAGAGGCCCACCGCCAGGACCAGCGGGCTTTGCGATGCCTCCGCCTCACGGAATGAAAGGTCCCTTCCCACCGCATGGCCCCTTTGTTAGGCCTGGTGGAATGCCAGGGCTCGGGGGCCCAGGGCCAGGCCCAGGGGGCCCTGAAGACAGAGACGGAAGGCAACAGCCGCCGCAGCAGCAACAGCAGCCACAGCCGCAGCCGCAGCCGCCCCAGCAACCGCAGCAACAGCAGCAGCAGCAGCAGCAGCCGCCACCATCACAACAGCCTCCACCAACACAGCAGCAGCCGCAGCAGTTTAGAAATGATAACAGGCAGCAATTCAATTCAGGTAGAGACCAAGAAAGGTTTGGAAGAAGATCTTTCGGAAATCGGGTGGAAAATGACCGGGAACGGTATGGGAACCGTAATGATGATAGAGATAATAGTAACCGTGACAGGAGAGAGTGGGGAAGGAGGAGCCCTGACCGGGACAGGCACAGAGACTTGGAAGACAGAAATAGACGCTCTAGTGGGCATCGAGACAGAGAGAGAGATTCTAGAGATAGAGAGTCTCGTAGAGAGAAGGAAGAGACCCGAGGAAAGGAAAAGCCTGAGGTGACAGACAGGTCAGGTGGTAACAAAACCATTGAACCTCCCATTAGCCAAGTGGGAAGTGTAGACACTGCTTCAGAACTTGAGAAGGGGGAGTCTGAGGCCGCAGTCCTAAAGCCTTCTGAAGAGTTACCTGCTGAGGCTACCTCATCCGTTGAACCCGAAAAGGATTCTGGCTCAGCAGCAGAGGCTCCTCGTTAGAGACTGGAATTTGTGAAAATGTGACAGTGACACTTCCTGGAGTGTAGAGCTTGAGGTGTACAGATGCTGTATTATATCTGCTCCCGCTGTACTGCAGCCCCGCGCCAGCTGGTGGGGAACTGTAAGCAATTTGATTGCTTCCCTTCTATTTAAAAATAGCCACAAAATAACAAAAAATACTGAAAATATGAATAAATATTACCCTTTTTGCTGTAACTTTTTAAAAGTTTTGACTTTAAAAAGTTTACAAATCGTAATTAGAAGTGCTCTCTATTTTTTTTTTTTTTTTAATTTAAGACAAGGTAACGGTGAAAGCTCCTCAAAACAATAGGGATGTTTTTAATAAACTCTATTTTCGTAACAAACTTTAATGTGTGCTATTCTTCCTACACTGCATTAAGGTGGAAAAGGATTGTTCACCGTCAAAGTTTGATCTGTTAATACTGTATTGGAGTCTAAATTAGACTTACCTGATGGAAACAGACACTTTACGTAGTTATTCTCACTTGCATATGTAATGCTTTTGATTTTTAGGTAAAGGTTAGTTGTTTTAATGTCAATTGAAAAACTGTTTGCAATTCAGTCAGTTTTCTTTTTTCCTCATTGGCTTTGTGGTAAATGTTGCCCTAATTAATTTGTAAGGAGATTTTGCTGGAGGAAGTTAGATCCCAGTGTTATGAGTTATACTACAAATTCTTTGATTGCCTGGGTATTACGTTAGAAGGTTGCGTGTATATATATTTTTTACCATCCCATTAAATTTTTCAAAAGGGTAAAAGAATCAAGGTCAACATTTGCAACCTAAAAGCTTTTTGTTGTACATTTGAGGACTTCACTGCAACCTATTGTTTTCTTATATAAGCCTTGCCTGTTGCCTTTACCAGTTTTTTAATTCCCCTGCTGGGCAGAGGTAAACTGAACTTTTTCCCCACATATACTTTCTTTTGCTTAAAGTTGCTGGGTTAACTAGGAAAAATCATAGGTTTTCCAAGAATTATCACATGAATACATTCAAAGCCAAGCCAAGCCTTCATCTGAAATTAAAGGAAATCCAGTGCCAAGATCTGATGTCATACTATCCAAGTATTTATGGCCTCAAAGTTGTTTTTAATTAAACCCTGAGTTTCAGTGTGCTGAGCAGTTAACTTTGCCTTCATCCTCGGGCAAAGCTGCTTCATTACTCCAGTTTTTAAGTAAGACCTTTGATTTGATAGGGAGAATATATCTAAGGCAATGTCCTTATATTCCTGCTTTTAGAAAATGAGAGGAAATTGTTTGTGAATTTAGAGAACTTGTCCTTAATTTTACACTGTCCCACTGAGAAGTTTAAAAGTCCTAACAAATGGGCTTCTGGAAGAAAACATGATTACCCAACATCCAGACTTCAAGGACTTACAGCCTGTACTTCCAATTGAAAGTACTGAGACCATCCTGTGTCTCACACTCACATGAATAAGCTACTGCTAGTACGATTTTACATGTGAAGCTTTAAAAGGCTTAAGTCAGTCTCTGTATTTGAGTTATTCCACATGTGCAACAAACTGCATTAGGGAAATCTGTTAAATGCTGTTTTTTAAAGATTCTCCACCAAGATTTAAAGGATGGTGGTTTTCACCACTTACTGTGAGCATATTCTTTATTGTAATTTTAAAACTTTGGAAACACTACCAATTTGTCTTCAGTTTAGCTTTTCCTCTCCTAAATCATGTTACATTTGATAAAGTACATATTTATGAACAAACAGGATTGTCACTTATTCCTGGTTTATCAGAAATAATTTCCAGTGGAATAGTCAAACCTGAATTAACATTTAAAAGCATTCTCTCACAGGTACATGAGAAAATGACTCAATTTCACTAATTCGGTGTGTAAATTTTTAAACAGCCAGAACCTACAATAAAACATTGCCTTTGTTCCATCTTCTAATGCTACAGATTTCTTTAAAGGGCTCATCTGTAAGTAGGTTGTGCCGATCTCCACCCTTGAATGTAGAATTCGTGCCATTCTGGCACATAGATAATCTTATTAGCTAGCTGAGGCTAAATGTTATCAATGGCTCCTACGCTATAACATCTTTTTAAAATGAGGTCCTTTATGAATGCTAAAATGACTATGCAGGGACATTTCCCTAAAGCTTACAAAGGACAGCCTATTAGTCTAAGCAGTTAGTTTCAGCTAAAAGACCTGCTGTTTAAAAAATAGGCATTTTGATGGTCTCAAAACACTTTCAAAATAAAACACTATCAATTATCAGAGCTAATTTAGTTTGAATTGGATTATTTAATAGGCTCAAAATAGGTGCCATACGGGGTGTTTATTCCCAGGCTTGAATGAGAACTGAAATTCTGACAAGTTTAATACCCATCTGTGATTAAGTCTGGCAAAGTACAGGTCACTGAAACATTTTAATGTGAGGTTTATAAAACTATACAAATCTTCCAAGTGATCATAAACCAGTTTCTCATTAGAGGTACTTTAAAGCAACTTTTTTTTTCAAAATCACACTTAAAATGACGCTTTTAAGATTACAGTGTTTAATGTCAAGTTACATTTCTACAGCTAGCCAGGATAACAGATGAGTTAATGGGACTCAGACTACATCCAGGGCAATGTTTACTGGGCAATCCCAATGACACCACAAGCCAAACGACTTCCAGCGTTTCCTGTCTTTGTACTTTCTTCATTTCCACCTTTGCCCAAGTCATCTGCTTTTTCATGGACCTGTAAAAAATTTTAAGAAGATAACTTTGGGCTGTCAAGTAATCACTACCTCTTCCCAACAATACCCAAAAGATGTTTAAGAACCTTGTAATATTAGAAAAATAACATTAATCCTACTAGTAGAGAAATATACTAATATTTAGTAGTTTAAAAGTAGAAACTCCTACTAAAGGCTTTGTCTACGTGTTGCAAAGACATTAAACAGTAGGTAAGTGTTGCTGTATCTAAATGAAATACTAAAAACCCAAGTAACTGTGTCGTAGACCACCATGCTACTCTTAATCCTCCATAAATTATAGTGACCTTAGTTCAGCAGTGACTCTTACTTGGGCAGTTTTTTTAATTGCTTTGGAAAAAAAGGAAAGTGAAAGTGAACGAAAAACCTCAAAATTTCATGCCAAATGAGCGACAGGCCTATAAATAAGATATAACCCTAAAAATACCTTCATGTTTTAGCAGCAGTATTTTGAATTTTGCTCATCAAACCTTTATAAAAGATTTTTCTGCTTTACAACTATGGCTCAAGAAAACCACAGAAAGGGTCGCCTGAATGGAAGTGACCACTGACATTAATGCCCTCGAGGGTAGGTAGCAGAGCCTCTGCTTGGCGTTTGGCATGAACCAGATGCAGTTCCCTAGGGTAACCTGGGGCAGCAGCTTTCCACAAACCAGTCCTGATAACCTGCAGACCTGAGTGAACATGAATACTCAAGTCCGTCCCAGGCTTAAACTTACGAAATGTTCTGTTTAACAAGTGAGAAACCCAATCCTGGCAAGAAACTCTGACCCCTTTTAAACTACACAATACTTCTGTCTTTCCCAGTTCAGATCTTCTAATAGGCTCAAATGTAACCTGCTTTTTACTGCATGTTAGCAGAACAGTGTTCTTAACTGACCTAGATAGAATAATTCATTTTCACTGTAATTGTCCAAAAAAAATTGCTTTTCCCAATTTGAACTGCAAGTACAATTTATCTGGATCTTTAGAAACCACAACTAACAATCATGAAGTGAAAAGATACATGACTGTATGTTAGAGGAAGTTTTATGCATATCCTTTATGAAAACTTACCACCAACGTGCGGCCAATGATGGAATGGACTCCTGAGAGTGAGATCACAGAATCTTCAATTGACACACTGGCCACACCATCTTTACCAGCAGTCACATTGCCCAGGTCTCCAACATGCCTGATAATGAAAAAGCATCAGATGGATTAGGGCTCATTCCACTAGACATCAAGGTGGTTCATGAGCTAAATTAAAACCTGACTGAGTAAACACAAATTTGAAAACAAGTAGCTAGGCATTCTAGACACAGCTCTTCCAACAAGGCTTCAAGTCTACAGACTAATGCTCTGGGAAGAAAGATGGGGGTGCACCTCGTTTCAGAAGTACCAAAGGGTAAATTCTCAGTTACTGAGTTAAGCCTGTTAATTTCTGGCATAGCTAACAAAGCGATGGCCCAGGGCCTCTGTTACAAAAATAATCTTGTCCTTTAATATTTTCCTGAAAGGCTTTCAGAAAAGACGCATACAATGGAGTCTCAACTAGTTTTCAATTTCGATTTTTTTTAATCTAAGAAGCTTCCTATGTTTCATAATGATGACTGATTTTGCTAGTGGTTGACAGTACTGTTATTCATGACATTTCCTGTATTAGTTCCCTATGGCACTTGTATTAGTTCTATATTCAATAAATGCTACAAAACCAAATCGTTTTAAGTGTCCCCATTTGTCAACTCCTTTAACCCAGCAAGTAAGCATTCCAGCATTTGGGGGCAGGGGGTTAGGTGAGAGTCGAGTTCAAAAGCAAAGGTGGGGAGAAGACGGAACTACCTTGGCACATATTTATAGCAGTACACCGCATGGACTCCAGAAAGCTACCACCACTATCAAGAGAGTTAAGTATCTTGTTGCTCACCTCTCTTCATCCTCTGGCCCACCATGTTTTCTGGATAGAGGATTAAAGTGAGGACCTGCACTGGTACAGCCTATTCACAAGAAAAAAAAAGCCAAATTATGAATTAAAGTTCCCAAATACATTCTAAAACACTGCTACAACTTCCACCGAGAGAGCAAAGGCCTGCATCATGACTTTGGGATAAGCAACACCTTGGTACAGGCACAGTGAGAAGGGAACAGAAACAAGTTCTATGGCCAGGCATGGAGGCTCACACCTGTAATCCCAGCACTTTGGGAAGCTGAGGTGGGTGGATCACCTGAGGTCAGGAGTTTGAGACCAGCCTGGCCAACATGGCAAAACCCTGTCTCTACTGAAAAAATACAAAAAGTAGCTGAGCATGGTGGTGCACACCTGTAGTCCCAGCTACTTGGGAGGCTGAGGCAGGAGAATCGCTTGAACCTGGGAGGCAAAGGTTGCAGTAAGCTGAGACCACACCCCTGCACCCCAGCCTAGGTGACAGAGCAAGACTCCGTCTCAAAAATAAACAAACAGTTCTAACTACTGTCAGAACCTTGTAAAGTTAATAGCCTTCTCTAGGCTTTGGCTTCCTCACTGTAAAATAAGGGGACCACAATGATCTTCAGCAGTTTTTCTATTAAAATCCCATGGTTATGATCCAAATTTTTAAGAATGTAGTATTCTTTACAAAAATCTCATCTCCCCAGCAACATACTATCAAGCAGTTCTATCTGTGCCCTTTACTTGGTGCAGGCAGAATATTCAGCATCTTATGTGCCAGGGCCAAGGCTGCTGCCTTACACAACTCCAGGGGGTGGCATTCCGACTGTATCCTGCATAGAGGGCACTCCTGTGCACCAGGGGATGACAGCCTCGATGGCACAGGAGGCCCTTTCATAACACGGCTGTCTTCATTCAGCAGCACCCCCCGAGCCCAGAGTCCCACACCGGGAGAAAAGCAGGCAAGTTACAGGATGCAGCAGGACAATCACCTCCCAAACCAGAGGCGGAAAAGCCAAAAAGCAACTTGGGGAATTTCAGCAATTTCGGAAATGGATCCAATTTGATTATTCAAAATCACTATTTGGAACTAAATTAGCAAGATGAATAAAGTTAATTTAAGAAGACATCTATAAACAAAAAATTCAGATTATTATTCAAATATGGCAAAAGATCACTAAATGCAATTTAACCCATAAACGTTTGTGAACTTGCTTCGAATCCCAAATTAAGAAAATAAAACTCGGGTTGGGCCTGGTGGCTCAGGCCTGTAATCCCAGCACTTTGGGAGGCCAAGGTAGGTGGATCATGAGGTCAGGAGTTCAAGACCAGCCTGGCCAATATGGTGAAACTCCACCTCTACTAAAAAAAAAAAAAAAAAAAAATTAGCTGGGCGTGGTGGCATGGGCCTGTAATCCCAGCTACTCAGGAGGCTGAGTCAGAGAATGGCTTAAACCCAGGAGGCGGAGCTTGCAGTAAGCCGAGATCATACCACTGGGCTCCAGCCTGGGTGACAGCTATGAGACTGTCTCAAAAAAAAAAAAAAAAAAAAAAAAAAGAAACTTGGCATTTCTCCGAACCTACTCTGGTTCAGGGGCTGTCTGATTTTTAAAAATATTTAAAAAAATTTTTTTAAAAGCTTATTCCAAAGCACCAATAATCATCTACATTCCGTCTTCAGTTTGCATCATACTTTTGTCCCACTAAGGAGCCTGTGTTTGGGGCATGCTCTTATATGGCATTATGCAAATAAAACAGCCCGTTCGCTTGAGGCACCCACCCTCAACCCCCAGCTCAAACACCTGGGATCACTCCCAAGAGTTAAGAGCTCAACTTATTTTCTATTGCATTCTTTAAAAAGCACCCTCTACTACAACGAAGGCGTAAGACAAAAAACATCAACTCTTTTCCACACCTGGGTGTCAAAGACCAGTTTTGCAGCTAATCTTAAGGTTGATCATAGTTATTTCACCTTGACTTTGTTGTTTGTTTGTTTCTAAAGATTTACTACACCAAATCTTAAGACAAAGGACACTGGACATTAACAAACAGGTCTACCCCAGTCTTCACAATCTAGTGCAATTACTTTTCTTCCTGTCTCACTCTGCTAGCATTATTACAAAAACAAGATATGGTCCTAGTTTTTGTAATTTTAGCACAGTGCTTATACAATAAAGTTGACCTCTTTTATTTATTTATTTTTTTTGAGATGGAGTTTCACTCTTGTTACCCAGGCTGGAGTGCAATGGTGCGATCTCGGCTCACCGCAACCTCCGCCTCCTGGGTTCAGGCAATTCTCCTGCCTCAGCCTCCTGAGTAGCTGGGATTACAGGCACGCGCCACCATGCCCAGCTAATTTTTTGTATTTTTAGTAGAGACGGGGTCACCATGTTGACCAGGATGGTCTTGATCTCTTGACCTCGGGATCCACCCGCCTCGGCCTCCCAAAGTCCAGGATGGTCTCGATCTCTTGACCTCAGGATCCACCCGCCTCGGCCTCCCAAAGTACTGGGATTACAGGCGTGAGCCACCGCGCCCAGCCAGTTGACCTCTTTTTTAAAAGAAGAGTTGAGGGTTTTGCCAGGCACAGTGGCTCACACCTGTAATCCTAGGACTCTAGGAGGTCAAGGATGGACTGCTTGAGCCCAGCAGTTCAAGACTAGCCTGGGCGACATGATGAAACTCCACCTTTAGAAAAAATACAAAAATGAGCCAGGCGTGGTGGTGTGTACCTGTAGTCCCAGCTACAGGCCAAGGCATGAGGCTCACTGGAGCCTGGGAGGCCAACAGTGAGCCATGATCGCACAGCACCACTGCACTCCAGCCTGGGTGACAGAGCAAGACCCTGTCTCAAAAACAAAAATGAGTTGAGAGGTTTTAATGTTTAGGGGCTACTGAGTTTATCTAACTAGGCTAAACAAGAATGGGTCACCAGCACAACACAACACTCACCTTGTGTGTTGTCTCCAAACTGATGAACATGGAATCCATGCAGGCCTTCAGCCAATCCTGTAATGCTTCCCCACACCTTAACTGGTCCATTACTTTCCTTTAATCAAAGAAAAGTGCGAGAGAGTTACTGAACCAAGAAAACAGCTGATTTACCTTTACCCCTCACAGGCAAGTAAAAAACCAGACTTGGGAATGGAAAAATCTGTGTCCAAATCCCAGGCCCACCACTTTCTAGCCAGTGAACCTCCAGCAAGCTGCTTAACTGCTCTAGGCCTGTGTCCTGAAAAGGGAGATGGCAATGTCCCGCACTCAGTTTGCAAGTGCTGTGGCTAGGCTTTGTGATTAAATAACATAAAAAGCATCTAACAGAGTGGTAAGCATAGAGTACCTACACATCAGGGTTAGATACTTTGTAGGGTTTGACTATTACAGTAAAAATGTAATATTAAGTACCTATTTATTTAGTAAATACTTTAAACAGGCCGTATCTGTACATGTTGAATATACATGCACGTGTAAACTTTTTTAACCCAAAGGTGTATGTCTCATCCTACACTCCTTAGCACCTTGCGTTTTCTTCATATAGACGCTCTTCCATATGGCATACAGACATGACTCTTAAAAGGAAAAGGCACCCTGGAAATGTCCAACAGGCAACCCTAGGACCCCTGCTCCCCACTCCCCCACTCAGTGAGTGTTTTTACGTTTCCATCATAGGTTTTTGTTTTTTCTTTTTTTTTCAGATGGAGTCTCACTCTGCCGCATAGGCTGGAGTGCAGTGGTGCAATTTCGGCTCACTGCAACCTCCACCTCCCGGGTTCAAGCGATTCTCCATCAGCCTCCTGAGTAGCTGAGATTACAGGTGCATGCCACCACACCCAGCTAATTTTTCACATTTTTAGTAAGCACGGGTTTCACCGAGTTAGCCAGGATGGTCTCAATCTCTCGTGATCCACCTGCCTTGGCCTCCCAAAGTGCTGGGATTACAGGCGTGAGCCACTGCACCCAGCCACGTATTCTTAATTCGCAGTCAGAAACTATCCTATTCCACTTCCCGTGGGAGAGGACTTATTCCAGTCTAACCAGAGATACTAGTGTTTTCTAAAATCTTTTCACGCACTGAAACCTAGATAACCTTTCCACTCTACCACGAAGATAAACAGGATCGCCATTCAAGTAATGGTGACAGGTAATGGTGCTCCGTGGCTATATACAGAAATCAAGAAAGTTACAACTAGATCTGACTAAAATAGACACAGTCATACAACACGTTAGTGTCTCTTGTTTTTAGCTTGGTTTGTTTTCAAATAGGCAGGGCCAACAATTAAGAAGCATTAGCCTTTAAGAGGTGACTTTCCACTGGAAAATACCACTGCTCAAACAAAGTCTTCTGGCAATTGCTGCCTTTTAAAATTGTTTTCTTTTTGAGAACAGATGCCATGACCCTTTTACAACCTTTAATTTTGAAAAGAACTCAACTGTTAAAAGTTGTCCCTCAAACACTCTATTAAGACCACAGAGCCAAAAAGAGCAGGTTCTTTCAAACCTCCATTTAACAGGTAATGCATTGGGAACACGTAAGCGGCTGTGCCTGGGTACAACCCTACAGGGACCAGGCTGTTAACTTAGGAGAATGACACAGGCCTGGGAAGTGAAAAAAATACACGAACTGCTCCAGCTGTGCTGCCCTTGGGCCAGTGAAGGCTCAGTATGAAGAGATCTCCAAAAACTCTCCAAGAGAAGCTAGGAGCGTTTTAATTAATAGGTGAAAAATTCTGATTTGCAAAAGCTGGCAACGAGTCCAAGATTTTAAACATAGAATGGGCCAAGCCAAGTAGTTTACAGCCAATTATCTCTGCATATCTGGAGAGCCGGAATGCTCCACTCTCCAAGCGTCTTTCTCAGGTACAACGGGCATCACCAAATGAAGCCTGGAGCTTAAGAGACGGAACTCTGCAAGCTGCTCAGGGAAGGGAGAAAATGACAGAAACCTGGGTTCACGCACGGATTCTCAATGGCCCAGGAGAGGGGATTCCTCAGAGGCTCTTAAAACTAGTACTGGTGAATTATGTGGGGAGAACTCAAGAGGGACACAACCAAGTGACAAATGAAACCTGCAAAATGAAGTCAAATGGCAAAGAACCTTTTCCAGAAAATCTGGAGGCCTATGAAAGAAAAAAGCTGGCCCGGCGCGGTGGCGCACGCCTGTAACTTCCACCACTTTGGAAGGCCGAGGCGGGTGGATCACGAGGTCAGGAGATGAAGACCATCCTGGCCAACATGGTGAACCCCCCACCCCGCCTCTAGTAAAACAAAAATTAGCTGGGCATGGTGGTGCACGCCTGTAGTTCCCAGTTACTGGACAGGCTGAGGCAGAAGAATCACTTGAACCAGGGAGGCGGAGGGTGCCGTGAGCAGAGATCGCGCTCCTGCACTCCAGCCTGGGCGACAGAGCGAGACTCTCTCAAAAAAAAAAAAAAAGCTAAACTTGTATCTCCCTCACATAAATTTCAGACACTTACACAGACTGTTCCTGTCCTCTCCTGTTTCTGTACATCCCTTTAAAGACGGAATCTCATTCATACGGTAAATATCCTCTCGATTTTTAAGCCGAGTACGAGACAATTTTCCACCAGTTGGTAAGTTCGCTAAGGTTCTGGGGACACTGTTATCACAACCGCCTTTCTGGCAACTCGTTTTGCAATTTTACTGATAACAGTTCTGAAAATATTTCTGTATATTTTATCCTACAAGATTCGTTGAGAAGTTTGTCTCTGACCATCTTAGCAACCTGCCTAATGGCAGAGCAATTTTAAAGCCACTTTACAGAGAAGTTGGCTTCAGAAATGCTCCGACTAGTTATTAAGTGCCAATTCGGTGTAATGGAAACTCCAATTCTTCTAATTTGCAAACCCTAAACCCCACCCACTGACCTCAAAGAACAGTTCTAAATCGTGGGTGCACATCGAAATCACCTTGGAAACTTCTAAAACCTGGCATTACTCACCCTGCACCAGGGCAGGTTTGGATGTAATTGGTCTGAGGCTGGGCTCTGGTGTCTGTATTTTTACCAAGATCTTCAAATGAGGTAACTGTGCACCCAAAATTAAGAATCACTGCCCTCGAAAATCCCCGAAAGGGTCAGTTAAATCTCTGGCTTTCGGAGCTTAGGAAGAGGAAAAGGACCTCTGTCCAAGGCTACCTTCTCTACCCTTGCAGCCCAACCATGACCTAGAACAGACCTAAAACAGTCAGCAAACTTTCTTGCAAAGTGCCATACGAAACGGTCTCTGCTGCGTATTTTTCTTTTCCAAAGTCTTTTAAAGATATAAAAAATATTCTTAGCCTTGGAGCTGTATACAAAAGAGGAGACTCCCTGACCTAGAGCGCTGAAGTCGGAAAATGGAGAAGGATGCGAACACCAGGGGTCCCCCCGCGCAGTCGCCACCCCCGGGACCCACAGAACGAGAACACTCGGCGTCCACGGGACCCACAGAACGAGAACACGGCCAGGCAAGCGAGGAGCACAGCGGCTCCAAGCACCACAACCGACCCAGCGGCGGGGGTCCACCGACCCCAGAGGGCAGCACGCCCGCGCCCGCCCCCGCCCCTCCCCGGCCGCGGCAATCCCTCCCCGCGCTCCCGCCACGCGCAGGCCCAGCCCCGCGGCGGCCTCAGTCCCACACCCCGCACCCGGGCCCGGGCCCGCCCGGTGACTCAGCATTTAGCGGACGCCGCACCGCCGTGGACGAAGGCACCGACCGAGCGGTACCGACCGGGGCCGGGGCCGGGGCCGGGCGCCGGACCAGGACAGCCCCGAGGCCTGGCTGACGGCCCGCTCCAAGTACAGATGCGTGGGCGGGCAAGCGGACGGGAGAGGTCTCGCCACGAGCCTCCGCCCCGGCCCTTGCCTTCTGCTCGAAATTGATGGTGCCCTGCACCGGGCCGTCGCCCTTCAACACGCACACCGCCTTCATCGCCATCACTCGCGAGGCCACGCCTGGATCCGGGTTCCAACGACTGCCAGAGAAACCACAGACGCTGCAGAAGAGAACGGCGCAAACCCAAGCGAGAGCGCCGCGGGCACTTTATAGGCCGGACCTACGTGCACCACCCACTCTGGCCCGGAGCCAATCGCCCTGCGCGCGCTCAGCCCGCCTTCTGCCGCAGCCTCGGGTCGTCAGTGGCCGGGAATGACCGGGGGCGGGGCCAAGGGGCCGCGTGCGCCGCAGACTTCCCCCGCCCCACAGCCCGGAAAGGTCCAGAAACCCGAAACGTGGAAAAAAACCACATCTTTCTCCAAACGGGCGCGTCGCCCGCCGAATGCAGGACGCGACATTGGCAAAATGAGGTACACATGGTACGCCTTGGCGATCTGAAGTCACTTTATCTAGAAATGTCATTAGTTATGACTGATTTTGGTCACAGCGTCTCATTTGTTACTCAGAAATTGGGACGTACCAAGATGGATGCTTTTGTAGTTTTCATTTTTTTGTCTTGGTTTTCAGTTTTCTGAAGGTGTAGGAAGTCGTTACACCTCAATCCCCGGCCTCCCCTTTTTTTCCCCTGCAATTTTTTTAGTCCTAGCACAGAGTTTATTTGGTTGGCAGAATTCCATACGCCTACATTTTTCCTCTGCAGGACCACAGCCCTACAGATAACCAAAACGGTAACTAGGTGGCTTCTACGCATCTCCTGCGTTTTTGTCTGGCTCCAAGGCCACAACACTCAAGGAGAAGGATAGAATGATGACATAATTTATGATCCCTCCATAAAACAGGATGATAAAGATGACTTATCTTTCAAGGGGAGTATTTCAAAAGCATATTATGAAATGAGAAAATAGTACAAACTACTTTTTCGGGGGGGGTAATTTTTTGTTTGTTTTTGAGACAAATTCTCGCTCTGTCGCCCAGTCTGAAGTGGAGTGGTACGATCAAGCTCACTGCAGCCTCGACCTCCTAGGTTCAAGCGAACCTATTGCATCAGCCTCCCAAGTACCTGGGACCACAGGCATGCAACACCACACCCGGCTAATTTTTGTATTTTGAGTAGAGACGGGGGTTTCACCATGTTGCCCAGGCTGGTTTCAACCTCCTGAGCTCAAGCCAGCCATTTGCTCTCTTCGGCCTTCCAAAGTGCTGGGGTTACAGATGTGAGCTACCACGTCCAGCCTAGCATTTAGTTTTGAGCATGGCAAAATACTGAGACTTAATTCAAGTCCAGTATGAACAACAGAAGCTACTCCAGCCTTGTTTGGAGTACACTATTATCTATGTATTTACTTACTTATTATTTATGTTATTTAGACCCTCAGACTCTAATGCATCCCCTATCAGAGAAACACAATTCACATTTTTTGATCATCCTCCAGAAAGTATACATAATTGTAGTTTTGCTTGTTGTATTTAGTAGTTTCCAGATAATTAGTATATTCTAGACGGTTACATAAACAGTTCAAACGCTTGCCAAATGGCCTTTGCCCAAGGCTGAAGTTTCTTTGGGTTCCAGGAAGTTCAGCAGATTTCAGTTCATTGTAAACTTGCCAAGGGAGCCACCCGTCGACACGAGAGCTGCTTTGGGACGGTGAATTACTCTTCTTTTGAGATGGTCTGATGATGCCAGCGTGGTGCCTTCCTACGACGATCCTTACACCTGAACAAGGAAGTCCCATACTTTAAAGGGCCCTGTTCTGTCCCTCTTCCAGCATCAACTCCCATGGAGAAAAGAATGTGTTGAGGCCATATGTGGTGGCTCACGCCTGTAATTCCAGCACTTTCGGAGGCCAAGACAGGAAGATCACAAGGTCAGGAGTTTGAGACCAGCCTGGCCAGCATGGTGAAACCCCATCTCTACTAAAAATACAAAAAATTAGCTGGGCATGGTTGAGCACACCTGTAATCTCAGCTACTCGGGAGCCTGAGGCAGGAGAATTGCTTGAGTTGCAGTGAGCTGAGATCGTGCCACTGCATTCCAGCATGGGCAACAGAGCGAGACTTCATCTAAAAAAGAAATGTGTTGAAGCCAAGAAGGTGCTCCTCCCAAGAACATCGTCTCTCCTGGGACAGGGTTAAGGAATTCAGCTTCGTGATAATTAAGGGTTTCCTAATGCAGGATGTCAAATCTGGGCACTATGGACATTTTGGGCCAGATAACTCTGCTGTAGAGGCTGTCCTGTCCACTGTAGGGTGTTCAGTAGAATCCCTAGCCCCTGCTCACCTACTCATTAGATGCCAGTAATACCCTCCCCCTCCCTGCCAGGCTGGGACAACCAAAAATAATTCCAGACCTTGCCAAATCACTCTCAGTTAAGAACCACTGTTTATTTTTATTTATTTAGATATGGAGTCTCACTCTGTCGCCCAGGCTGGAGTGCCGTGGCTCACTGCAACCTTCACCTCCTAGGTTCAAGCAGTTCTCCTGCCTCAGCCTCCCGATTAGCTGGGATTACAGATGTGCGCCACCACACCCGGCTAAATTTTTCTATTTTTAGTAGAGATGGGGTTTCTCCATGTTGGCCAGGGTGGTCTCTAACTTGTGACCTCAAGTGATCCACCCACCTTGGCTTCCCAAAGTGCTGGGATTACAGGCATGAACCACTGTGCCCTGCCAGGGACCACTTTTCAGAACATCACTTGAGTACCAGCACCCCGGAATCTCCTGCCCAAAGAACCCTGAGCCTGTATATAGGATCCCGAACAGGCCACGCAGGGACTATTCCTCATTGAGTTCACTGCTAGCCTTGAACATAGTCCCCGCCCAGTGCCACTAGGAGCAGGACTGGGGAAAAAAGGACAGGCCAGGGGCGGGCAGGCAGCCAGCTCTCTACTGCCAGCCTTCTACACAGAACTGAAAGAAGTCCAAGAATTCCACATTTGAACGTGCCTCCCAGGTCTTTTTGAAGGTATATTTCTTAAGACAGGCTGACAGAACATATTTTATGTAGCTGTGTCCTCATGATTTATTATATCTAAGCATTTGGCAGATGGTATTAGGGCCTCTATCTGTGCTCTTGTCTCAGCCCTGCAAATGTTCGGGCAGGCCTGTTCATTCCCACCTGGAAACTCCATGATCCTATGACTGTGGGGCTCCTGCCCCATAATATATCACAGAGTCCATGTGTTTCAAACTGGATTCAAACGTTGTTGTTGTTGGAGACAGAGTCTTGCTCTGTCACCCAGGCTGGAGTGCAGTGGTACAATCTTAGCTCACTGCAACCTCCACCTCCTGGGTGCAAGCAATTCTCATGCTGCAGCCTCCTGAGAGGCTGGAATTACAGGCATGCACCACCACGCCAAGCTACTTTTTGTATTTTTAGTAGAGATGGGGTTTCATCATGTTGGCCAGGCTGGTCTCAAACTCCTAACCTCAAGTGATCTGCCCGCCTTGACCTCCCAAAGTGTTGGGATTACAGGCGTGAGCCACCTCAAGTATGTACTCAAGCCCAGCCTCAAGTATGTAATTTTGAAGAGTTCGCTCTTGTACCAGGCCAGTTCCATTGATAGTCTCCTAGAAATCAACAGAATCCTAAGGTAGCCTGAGTTGTTTGGAATCCTGGAACGTAGCTTGAATCTGACACATGTAATTAGCCAGGCATGGTGGTACGTGCCTGTAGTCCAAGCTACTTGGGAGGCTGAGATAGGAGGATCGTGTGAGCCCAGGAGGTTGAGGCTGCAGTGAGCTATGATTGCACCATTGCACTCCAGCCTGGGCAACAGAATGAGATCCTGTCTCAACAATAATCATCATCATCATGCTGGGGTATGTAACTTAAAATTAAAAACAGGGAAATCAGATGAGAGGGAACTTTGCACTTGAACTCCAGGGTATAAGGAATCAGAACAGGCAAGACCCTGTCTCAAAAAAAAAGAAAAAGAATGTGGCACATGTAAACATGTAGACAGTCCAATCTTATCAGGAATGGTGAGGAGGAATAGATGCCTCAAATCAGATGGCACCATGTGCAGATGACAAAGCTGCTTGTAATGCGTCATTTCAGCCTTCCTGGGAAGGAAAATTCATGTTTGGGGACCTCTGTGATGAAAGGTGGGCAACAGCCAGGTGTGGTGGCTCACGCCTGTAATCCCAGCACTTTGGGAGGCCAAAGTGGGCAGATCACATGAGGTCAGGAGTTGGAGACCAGCCTAACCAACACAGAGAAACCCCGTGTCTACTAAAAATACAAAAATTAGCCAGGCGTGGGGGTGGGCACCTATAATCCCAGCCACTTGGAAGACTGAGGCAGGAGAATCACTTGAACCTGGGAGGCAGAGGTTGCAGTTAGCCGCAATCACACCACTGCACTCCAGCCTGAGCGACAGAGTGAGGCTCCATCTCAAAAAAAAAGATGGGCAAAAAGGTAAAAAAGGGTAGGCCAGAAATTCTTTTTTTTTATTTTTTTTTTGATATGGTGTTTCTCTCTGTCCCCCAAGCTGTAGAGAAGTGGTGCAATCTTGGCTCACCACAGCCTCACCCCACTGAGCTTAAGTGATTCTCCAGCTTCAGCTTCCCAAGTAGCTGGGACTACAGTTTCAATAATACTCTCTAGACCTCAGCTGCAAACCAAAGGCACCTGGCCTAGATGCAGTGTTTGTCAACCCTGGCTGCACAACAGAATCACCCAGGCAGTTAAAAACAAACAAAACACTGTGCTTAGGCCCAACTATATTGAAATCTTAAAATTGTATATCTTTACTCTGTAAATACACATTTCATTGCCATAAGAGTCATAAGAAACCTCAGTGGTTATCAGTGGAAATGGGCTGCTTATCTGTGCACTTTTTGTCACAAGAGAAAAATAAACCTTTGTTTGGTTAAAGAGCATAACCAGATTTCTGTTATGTGCAGTCAAAAGCAATTTCTAACTGATAGAGATGAGAAGCCACCAGAGGGGTGTCCGCAGGGAGCCAGGATGGTCTCTGGAATAGCTGAGTGGGTGGACCGAGAGCAGATGGGGTGAGACTCAAGGCAGACAGGTCATTTGGGAGACAGGATAAGAGCCCGCATAAGGCCATTACTGGACGAAAGCTGGGAGATCGTGGAAATGCATCCACAAGCCCAGCCACTCATTACCAGTGTGTATTGAGAGAGGAAGGTAAGGGCAGCCCCAGGTTTCTAGCCTGCTTGGTACTGTTTAACAGGGAAAGCAGGTTCAAGGACAAAGGGCTTCATTCAGGACAGGGTGCATGTACGGTGCCTGAAGAACCTAGAAGTGCCAGGCTGGAACTGTCCCCTTGGATATGGGTTTAAGCCTCAGGATCATTCCTAAGTCTGGACTCCCGTCTCAGAATTAACACACATCTATTTCAAAGTTCTTGTTATGTTTTGTTTTGTTCTGTTTTTTTGAGACCAGGTCTCACTCTGTCACTCAGGCTGGAGTGTAGTAGTGTGATCTCAGCTCACTGCACCCTCTACTTCCTGGACTCAGGTGATCCTGCCACCTCAGGATCCTGCCCAGTAGCTGGGACTACAGGTGAGCACCAACATACCTGGCTGATTTTCTTAATATTTGGTAGAAATGGGGTCTCCCTATGTTGCTCAAGCTCATCTAGAACTCCTGGGATCAAGCAGCCCACCTGCTTCAGTGGACTGTCTAAGTCTCCTCATACCTCTTTTAATTCTGCCAGTTTTCTTTCATGTTTTTGCAACTTTGTTACTAGATATGTACATATTTATGACTTGTATGTTCCTGACATATTGACTCTTGTATCATTACTAAATGTTCTCTTTGTCTCTAGTGATATTTCTTGACTTAATGTTAGAGATAGCCGCATAACTAATGACTGCAACTTTCTTGTGGTGACTTTTTTTTTTGAGACAGGGTTTCACTCTGTCTCTGTCACCCAGGCTGAAGTACAGTGGCCCAATTATGGCTCACTGCAACCTTAACCTCTGAGGCTCAAGGATCTTCCCACCTCAGTCTCTCGAGTAGCTGGGACTACTGTCACACACCACCGTGCCCTAATTTTTATACTTTTTGTAGAGATGGGGTTTTGCCATATTGCCCAGGCTGATCTCAAACTCCTGAGCTCAAGCAATGCTCCCACCCTGGTCTCCCAAAGGGCTAAGATTATAGGTGCATATACTGCCACCCCCCCAGCCTACTATTTTCATAGTATATCTTTTTCTGTGTTTTCACCTTCCACTTATTTTTTTGTCTTTGAATCTAGGGTGTAACTCTTGCAGACTGCCTATAGTTAGATTTTGCTTTTTTTTTAATCCAATCCAAATATCTTTTTTTTTATTGGAATGTTTAGATCATTCGCATTTAATGATTTAATGGTATATCTGGATTTACATTTACCATTTTACTATTTGTTTTCTTTTGTTGTTGCTTCATTTACTTTTTTTTATTTTGTGTGTGTTGTTTTTTTTTTTTTTAGAGACAGGGTCTCATTCTATAGCCTAGATGAAAGTGCAGTGATGTGATCATAGCTCACTGCAGCCTTGAACTTCTGGGCTCAGAGACCCTCCCATCTCAGCCTCCCAAGTAACTAGGACTACAAGCAAACACCACCACACCCGACTAATTTTTATTTATTTTTTTGTAGCGATGAGGTCTCATTATATTGCCCAACCTGGACCTGAATTCCTGAGCATCATACAATCTACCCACCTCGGCTCCCAAAGCACTAGCATTGCAAGTGTGAGCCACCGAACCCAGTCTGCTATTTGTTTTCAATATGTCTCCTATTTTTGTTTCTCTGCCCTTCTTTCACTGCTTCTGTGCTCAATACGTTTTAGTACACCATTTAAATTCTTTTTTTTAAACTATTTAAAAATTTATTTTCCTAGTCATTGCTATATGGATTCTAATATATATTTTTTAATGATAAGAGCCATTTCAAAGTAATTTTTTCAGCTTGAGGTATAACTGACAAATAAAACTATATATTTAAGTACATAATATTTTGATAACATTGTGCATCTTATCTAAATATAGTTCAGCTTAATACTAATTTAGTTCAGATAAAACATAGATATTTTGCTTTAATAAAGCTGAATTCTCTTCCCTCTTTTTTGTATCATTATATGTATTACATTTATACATCCCATAAGCCCAACAATACAATGTTATGATTACTTCTTTACATAATATTATGTCTTTTTTAAAAGTTAAGAGAAGGGCTGGGCGCGGTGGCTCACGCCTGTAATCCCAGCACTTTCAGAGGCCGAGACGGGTGGATCACGAGGTCAAGAGATCGAGACCATCTGGTCAACATGGTGAAACCCCATCTCTACTAAAAACAAAAAAATTAGCTGAGCGTGGTGGCAGGCACCTGTAATCCCAGCTACTCAGGAGGCTGAGGCAAAAGAATCACTTGAACTTAAGAGGCAGACATTGCAGTGAGCTGAGATCAAGCCACTGCACTCCAGCCTAGGCAACAGCGTGGGACATCTCAAAAAAAAAAAAAAATTAGCCAGGCGTGATGGTGTGCCCCTGTAATCCCAGCTACTCAGGAGGCTGAGGTGGGAGAATTACTTAAACCTGGGAGGTAGAGGCTGCAGTGAACCAAGATCATGCCACTGCATTCCAGTCTGGGTGACAAAGTGAGACCCCTTCTCAAAAAACAAACAAAAACTGTATGTATAAGGCCAGGGATGGTGGTTCATGCCTGTAATCCCAGTACTTTGGGAGGCCGAGGCAGTAAAATCACCTGAGGCCAGGAGTTCAAGACCAGCCTGGCCAACATGGAGGAACCCTGTCTCCACTAAAACATACAAAAATTAGATGGGCATGGTGGCAAGTACCTGTAGTCCCAACTACTCAGGAAGCTGAATCAGGAGGAACATTTGAACCCAGCAGACAGAGGTTGCAGTGAGTCGAGATCCTATCACTGCACTCCAGCGTGGGTGACAGAGCGAGACTCTGTCTCAAAAAAAAAAGATACACAAAAAGAAGAATTGGTCTCACTTCTCCTGGATATCTAGAGCAATCATCGCAGACTTAATGAAAGACTGAATAGAAGAAGCAAGGCCAGATGCAGTGGGTCACGCCCCAGCACTTTGGGAGGCTGAGGCAGGTGAATCATCTGAGTGCGAAACCAGCCTAACTAACATGGTAAAACCCTGTCTCTGCTAAAAATACAAAATTAGCCGGACCTGGTGGCACATGCTTGTAATCCCAGCTACATAGGAGGCTGAGGCAGGAGAATCACTTGAACCCAGGAGACGGAGGTTGCAGTGAGCCAAGATTGCGCCATTGCACTCCAGTCTGGGCTACAGAGTGAGACTCCATCTCAAAAACAAACAAAAAACCAAGCCAAAGGTGGCAGAGCTAACAGACATCGTCTTCCAGCCATGTATTCACTAGCACGAAGCCACACTTCCTCTGAATTTCTTCTTCTGTGAGATAATACACCTCTACATTGGTTAAGCCATTCTGAGATGGAGTTTCTTCACTAGAAGGGTCAGGGGCAAAAGAGGAGGATTATCCTGAACATTTAACTGGATTAAACTGAAGAGGAACCTACTGAACGTTCCAGGCAGTAGATGAGGACTTCCAGCCTATTACTGGCAAGACCAGGACGGTGCCAGCAGCAGGACAATGTGCTGACAAGGCACTGACTTGGTGTATGACTTGAGTTAGAAGCTGCTTGTTTTGGCGTAGGTCTATCCTTTTTTTTTCTCTTTTTTTTTTTGGGAGACGGAGTCTTGCTCTATCATCCAGTCTGGAGTGCAATAGCGCAATCTTGGCTCACTGCAACCTCTGCCTCCCAGGTTCAAGCAATTCTGCTGCCTCGGCCTCCTGAGTAGCTGGGACTACAGGCGTACACCACCATGCCCAGCTAATCTTTGTATTTTTTTAGTAGAGACAGGGTTTCACCCTGTTGGCCAGGCTGGGTCTGTCGTTTTTCTTTGCCGGAGAAGATAGGGATTGCAACTGCACCTGCGGTCCTTATCGCTAATGACCTCCTCCATGCACAAGACTTTTCCTGGGCACTGAGAGGCAAAGTCCATGAATGGCTTTCTCTTTATTTCATTTGGTACTCACAAGTCCTTGTTGTCAGGTCAGGCAGATATCGTTATCCCCATTTGTAAACTGGGTTTTGTTGTTTTTTTTTACGATGGAGTTTCACTCTTGTTGCCCAGGCTGGAGTGCAGTGGCGTGATATTAGCTTACCGCAACCTCCGCCTCCCAGGTTCAAGAAGTTCTCCTGACTCAGCCTCCCAAGTAGTTGGGATTACAGGCATGTGCCACCACGCCTGGCTAAATTTGTCTTTTTAGTAGAGATGGGGTTTCTCCATGTTGGTCAAGCTGGTCTGGAACTCCCGACCTCAGGTGATCCGTCTGCCTCGGCCTCCCAAAATGCTAGGGTTACAGGCGTGAGCCACCGTACCTGGCCAAACTGGGTATTTTCCTTAAGGACTCTAGAAATGGGAAAAACCCAGAATTGAACCTAGCTTTTCTGAGTTCTAGGCCAGCACTCTTTCAACCCCACCATGGCATTCATTTTAGGATTTAAAAATGGCATCTAATCACAGTTCTTACTTGATTATTCTAATTTTGCATATTAAGTACAGTATGAGTAAACTATCACTGAGACTCCCATGCATCTTGAGTCAACAAAATGTATGCTAAGTACCCAGGCTTTTTAGGGCATGGTTGGTTTTCTTATTTTCTTTCTTTTTTTTGAGAATGGCTCTTACTATGTGGCCCAGGCTGGAGTGCAGTGGAAGGATCACAGCTCACTACAGCCATTCTCTCTCAGGCTCAAGAGCTCCTCCCACTTTAGCCTCTAGAGTAGCTGGGACTACAGGTGAGTGCCACCACACCTGGCTTTGTACTCTTTTATGGAGATGGGGTTTCGCTATGTTGCCCAGTCTGGTTGTTATATTAATAAAAATGAAAACTCTTCTTCCTATGCTACTTGATGAGGACTCTCTTCCCCTTCCAGTTTTCTTATAGCATGTGCTATGAGTTAATCTTTTAGTGCTGTAGAGAACAAGGTTCAGAATCACTTTGATTTTATTTTATTTATTTATTTTTGGGACAGAGTTTTGCTCTTGTTGCCCAGGCTGGAGTACAATGGCTCAACTTTGGCTCACCACAACCTCCACCTCCTGGGTTCAAGCATTCTCCTGCCTCAGCCTCCTGAGTACCTGGGATTACAGGTGTCTAACACCACGCCTGGCTAATTTTTTGTATTTTTAGTAGAGACAGGGTTTCACCATGTTAACCAGGCTGGTCTCGAACTCCTGCCCTCAAGCCGTCCACCCACCTCAGCCTCCTAAAGTGTTTCAGGCATGAGCCACTGACCGCACCCAGCCACAGGATCACATTAATTTTAGAAATGATCTTTTTATTACTGTTGGCAAGGAACAAGTATCTACATCTATAGTGATTGTGCAACATCTCCATTAACTTTAAGTGGAATTGAAAGTTACATTTGTTTTCTAGTGAAGCTCCTTTTGGCATGAGAATAAAAACTCTGAAGTGAAAAATCAAGTTCAATTGTACCAAGGGAGCCAAGTCTAACTGGTTCAGCAGGATGAAAAGTGCTTCTTAGTAACTTGGTTTTAGAGTGAACATGGAATGTCCTTTTCTTTTTTACTTCTTTTTTTTTTTTTAAGTCGGGGTTTCACCATGTTGGTCAGGCTGGTCTTGAACTCCCAACCTCAGGTGATCCGCCTGCCTTGGCCTCCAAAGTGCTTGGATTACAGGCGTGAGCCACCATGCCCAGCTACTTTTTTTTTTTTTTAATGGAGTCTCGCTCTGTTGCCCAGGCTGGAGTGCAGTGGTGCCATCTTGGCTCACTGCAACTTCCACCTCCCAGGTTCGAGTAATTCTCTTGCTTCAGCATCCCAAGTAGCTGGGACTACAGGCACGCGCCACGACGCCAGGCTAATTTTTGTATTTTTAGTAGAGATAGGGTTTCACCATGATGGCCAGGCTGGTCTTGAACTCTTGACCTAAGTTGATCTGCCCATCTCGGCCTCCCAAAGTGCTGGGATTACAGGCATGAGCCACTGCACCTGGCCATATTCGCTTATTTATTTTTTGAGACAAGGTCTCACTCTGTCCCCCAAGTTGGAGTGCAGTGGCACGATCACCACTCACTGTGACCTCAGCCTCCCAGGCTCAAGCAATCCTCCCTCTTCAGCTGCCTGAGCAGCTGAGACTACAGGCACATGCCACCATGCCTGGCTACTTTTTGTATTTTTTGTAGAGATGCAGTTTCTCGATGTTACCCAGACTGGTATCAAACTCCTGGGTTTAAGCAATACTCCTGTCTGCGCGTCCCAAAGTGCTAGGATGACAAGCTTGAGCCACCACACCCGGCCCTTAAATTTTACTTTATTTTTGTGAAAGAAAATTCACATGGTTCAGAAACCAAAACATAAAAGGGAATAGGCTGGGCTTGGTGGCTAATGCCTATAATCCGAGCACTTTGGAAGGCTGAGGCAGGCAGATCACCTGAGGTTAGGAGTTTGAGACCAGTCTGGCCAACATGGTGAAACCCCTTCTTTATTAAAAATACAAAAATTGGCTGGGCGTGGTGGCTCACGCCTGTAATCCAGCACTTTGGGAAGCCAAGGTGGGTGGATCATGAGATCAAGAGATCGAGACCATCCTGGTCAACGTAGTGAAACCCCGTCTCTATTAAAAATACAAAAAATTAGGCCGGGCGCGGTGGCTCAAGCCTGTAATCCCAGCACTTTGGGAGGCCGAGGCGGGTGGATCACGAGGTCAAGAGGTCGAGACCATCCTGGTCAAAATGGTAAAACCCCGTCTCTACTAAAGATACAAAAAATTAGCTGGGCACGGTGGCGCATGCCTGTAATCCCAGCTACTCAGGAGGCTGAGGCAGGAGAATTGCCTGAACCCAGGAGGCGGAGGTTGCGGTGAGCCAAGATCACTCCATTGCACTTTAGCCTGGGTAACAAGAGCGAAACTCTGTCTCAAAAAAAAAAAAAAAATTAGCCAGGTGTGGTGGTGTGGGCTTGTAATTCCAACTACAGGGAGGCTGAGGCAGGAGAATCTCTGGACCCCAGAAGGCGGAGGTGAGACTATATTGCGCCACTGCACTCCAGCCTGAACAACAGAGCGAGACTCTGTCTCAAAAAACTAAAAGGGTATAGATGGGAGGGTTTCACTTCCATCTTTAGTCATGTGTATGTACCATTTATTTTTTGAGACAGCATCTCACTCTGTCATCCAGGCTGGAGTGCAGTGGCGCAATCTCAGCTCACTGCAACCTTTACCTTCTGGGTTCAAGCGATTCTCCTGCCTCAGCCTCCAGAGTAGCTGGGACTACAGGCATGGACCACCATGCCCAGCTAATTTTTGTATTTTTAGTAGAGACAGGGTTTCACCACGTTGGCCTGGCTGGTCTTGAACTCCTGCCCTCTAGCAATCCGCCCACCTCAGCCTCTCAAAGTGCTGAGATTATGAGTGTGAACCCCCACACCCAGCCAGTACCACTATTTGTTGAACTAACCCTTATTACAGTATTCTTGTAGGGCTGCCATAACAAATTACCACAAATTGGGTGGCTTAAAACAACATAAATTTATTTTCCCAGAGTTCTAGAGGGCAGATGTACAAAACCAAGGTGTTAACAGGTCTGCAGTCCCTCTGGTGGCTCTAGAAAAGAATCTTCCTTTGCCTTTTCCAGCTTCTGGTGGCTATAGGTGTTCCTTGGCTTATGGCCTGGTCACACCGATCTCTGCCAGTATGGTCATGTGGCCTTCTCTATATATGTCTGTTTCTGTGTGTTCTGTGCTCTTCTTCCAAGGACACCCATCATTGGGTTTAGGGTCAACTCTAACTCATGTTGTGGCAGGAGTTACTAAGAAATTATTTTAGGCAGAGAGGAACATGGATCCTTGGGAAGTTTTTGTTTTTAAAGCTGCCGGGGAAGTGTTCCTTATAAAGTCCTGGCTCTCAGAGCCAGGCAGGCAACCTTTGATATGCAAATGCAGGCCATTAAAAACTGGGTCCACCCAAACATGGCGATTCCCACCCTCTTCTTCTTGTCCTTGCCATCCCCCAACATGTGCCTGGCAACATGGCCACCCCCACGTATCCTGACGTGTATAGAACCTCGTGGTGGTCTACATTTGCATATTAAAAGGCTAGGGTGGGAGGGCCAGCTTTTTATCCGTCTACATGAATGACATGCCTAGTCTAACCAATTCTCTGAGCACTGTGCAAATCAGACACCGCCTCCTCCAGCTTCTCTATATGCCTGGCTGGTTTCCGACCCACTTGGGGTCTCCTCTTTCAGCTTTGGAGACAACCACCCCGCCGCCCCTGGTCTCTGTAGCGGGGAGCTTCTTCCTTCTGCCTTCTCCTTTCTTGCCTGTTAAGCTCTCTGCTCCTTAAAACCACTCCATTTGTGTCCCTGTCGTTTTATCCAAACCGGCATGAGGACCAAGAACCCTTGTGTTCCTCCACTCATCGGAGCCATATCAATATGACCTCATCTTATCTCAAGGGTCCCCAATCCCTGGGCTGCAGATCAATACCTGTCTGTGGTCTGTTAGGAACTGGCCACACAGCAGGAAGTGAATAGTGAGGAGTATTACCACCCGAGCTCTGCCTCCTCTCAAATCAGTGACAGCATTAGATTCTCATAGTGAACCCTATTGTGGACTGTGCATGTGAGGGATCTAGGCTGCCCGCTCTTTATGAGGATGTAATGCCTGATGATCTGAGGTGGAACAGCTTCATCCCAAAACCACCCCCATCCATGGGTATATTGTCCCATGAAACCAGTCCCTGGTGTGAAAAAGGTTGGGGACCATTGACTTAACTAATCGCATCAGCACATACTGTATTTCCAAATAAGGTCATATTCACAGGTACGCCATGGACTAGGACTTTAACTTATCTTTTTGGGGGGCACAATTCAACACATCACACCTATGGATGGACTTGTAGCTGTTTTCAATTATTTGCTATTGTTGCATAGGTACACACATGGCAATGTGGTTTGCTGCCTCCATCACTCCCGTCACCTACATCTGACATTTCTCCCCATATTATCCCTCCCTGGCCTCCCTCCCCCGACTACTGTCCCTCACTACTGAGCCTGTTGGCTCCCCACAACAGACCCCAGTATATATTGGGTGATGCTCCCCTCCCTGTATCCATGTATTCTCATTGTTCATCACCCACCTGTGAGTGAGAACACGCGGTGTTTGATTTTCTGTTCTTGTGTCAGTTTGCCGAGAATGATGGTTTCCAGATTCATCCATGTCTCTACAAAGGACACAAACTCATCATTTTTTATGGCTGCATAGTATTCCATAAAATGGAACAGGCCTCTGTTCTGTTCCATTGGTCTATATCTCTGTTTTGGTACTAGTACCATGCTGTTTTGATTACTGTAGCCTTGTAGTATAGTTTGAAATTAGGTAGCATGATGTCTCCAGCTTTGTTCTTTTTGCTTAGGATTGTCTTGGCTATGCAGACTCTCTTTTGGTTTCATATGAAGATTAAGGTGGTATATATATGCTACATTTTCCTTGTCCAATCTATTGTCCATGGGCATTTGGGTTGGTTCCAGGTCTTTGCTATTGTAAACAGTGCCACTATGAACATATGTGTGCATGTGTCTTTATAATAAAATGATTTGTAATGCTTTGGGTATATACCCAGTAATGGGATTGCTGGGTCAAATGGAATTTCTATTTCTAGGTCCTTGAGGAAGTGCCACACTGGCTTCCATAATGGTTGAACTAGTTTATACTCCCACCAACAGTGTAAAAGTGTTCCTGTTTCTCCACATCCTCTCCAGCATGTCATCTCCAGATTTTTTAATGATCACCATTCTAACTGGTGTGAGGTGGTTTTGATTTGCATTTCTCTAATAATCTGTGATGATGAGTATATCATATGAGTTTTTCATATGTTTGTTGGTCTCATATATGTCTTCTTTTGAAAAGTGTCTGTTCATATCCTTCGCCCACTTTTGGATGGGTTTGTTTGTTTTTTTCTTGTAAATCTGTTTTAGTTCTTTGTAGATTCTGGATATTAGCCCTTTGTCAGATAGGTAGATCGCAAAAATTTTTTCCCATTCTCTTGGTTGCTGGTTCACTCTAATGATTGTTTCTTTGCCTTACAGAAGCTCTCGAGTTTAATTAGGTCCCATTTGTCTATTTTGGCTTTTGTTGCCAATGCTTTTGGTGTTTTAGTCATGAAGTCCTTGCCTATGCCTATGTCCTGAATGGTTTTGCCTAGGTTTTCTTCTAGAGTTTTTATGGTGTTAGGTCTTATGTTTAAGTCTTTAATACTTCTAGAGTTAATTTTAATGTAAGGTATCAGGAAGGGGTCCAGTTTCTGCTTTTTGCACACTGCTAGCCAGTTTTCCCAACACCATTTATTAAACAGGGAATCCTTTCCCCATTGCTTTTGTCAGGTTTGTCAAAGATCAGATGGTTGTAGAGGTGTGGCATTGCCTCCAGGGCCTCTGTTCTGTTCCATTGGTCTATATCTCTGTTTTGGTACTAGTACCATGCTGTTTTGATTACTGTAGCCTTGTAGTATAGTTTGAAATTAGGTAGCGTGATGTCTCCAGCTTTGTTCTTTTTGCTTAGGATTGTCTTGGCTATGCAGACTCTCTTTTGGTTTCATATGAAGATTAAGGTGGTTTTTTCCAGTTCTGTGAAGAAGGTCATTGGTAGCTTGATAGGGATAGCGCTGAATCTATAAATTACTTTGGGCAGTATAGCCATTTTCACAATATTGATTATTCCTAACAATAAGCATGGAATATTTTTCCATCTGTTTGTGTCCTCTCTTATTTCGCTGAGCAATGGTTTATAGTTCTCCTTGAAGAGGTCCTTTACATCCTTTGTTAGTTGTATTTCTAGGTATTGTATTCTCTTTGTAGCAATTGCGAATGGGAGTTTGCTCATGATTTGGCTGTCTGTTATTGGTGTATAGGAATGCTTGTGATTTTTGCACATTGATTTTGTATCCTGAGACTTTGCTGAAGTTGCTTATCAGTTTCAGGAAATTTTGGGCTGAGATGATAGGGTCTTCTAAATATACTATCATGTCATCTGCAAATAGGGACAATTTGACTTCCTCTTTTCCTAATTGAATACGCTTTATTTTTTTTCTTGCCTAATTGCTCTGGCTAGAACTTCCAATACTATATTGAATAGAAGTGGTGACAGAGAGCATCCTTGTCTAGTGCCGGATTTCAAAGGGAATGCTTCCAGTTTTTGCCCATTCAGTGTGATATTGGCTATAGGTTTTTCATAAATAGCTTTTATTGTTTTGAGTTATGTTCCATCGATACCTAGTTTATTGGGAGTTTTTAGCAGAAAGTGCTGTTGAATTTTGTTGAAGGCCTTCTCTGCATCTATTGAGATAATCATGTGGTTTTTGTCTTTGGTTCTGTTTATGTGGTGGATTACGTTTCTAGACTTGGGTATGTTGAACCAGCCTTGGATCTTTCCAGGCGAAATCTTGCTCTGTCACCCAGGCTGGAGTGTAGTGGCACAGTCTTGGCTCACTGCAACCTCCACCTCCCAGATTCAAGCGATTCTTGTGCCTCAGCCTCCTGAGTAGCTGGGATTACAGGCATGCACCACTCTGCCTGGCTAATTTTTGTATTCTTAGTAGAGACGGGGTTTCACCATGTCGGCTGGGCTAGTCTCAAACTCTTGACCTCATGATCCATTTGCCTTGGCCTCCCAAAGTGCTGGGATTACAGGCATGAGCAACCACGCCAAGCCCCAGATGTATATCTTCTATGGACATGTGTATATATTCTTATGGACTTGTGGAATGCTTCTGAGCTACAAATTGCCAAAAGTGTATATGCTGACTCTGGTTTTTGCCAAATTGTATTTAAAAATGGTTGTGCTTACAGCATGGCTAACATGACAAAACCCCACCTCTACTAAAAATACAAAAATTAGCAGGGCATGGTGGTACATGCTTGTAATCTCAGCTACTCGGGAGGCTGAGGCAGGAGAATCGTTTGAACTTGGGAAGCGGAGGTTGCAGTGAGCCCATATCAGGCCAGTGCACTCCAGTCTGGGAGACAGAGCAAGAGCCTGTCTCAAAAAATATAATGAAATAAATTTAGAAAACACAATGGCTATGCTTAATTCCATTCCTACTCTGTTTATTTCCCTTCAGCCTCACCAAACCATAATACCAGTCTCTTTTTTTTTTTTTTGAGACAGAGTTTCGCTCACGTTACCCAGGCTGGAGTGCAATGGCGCGATCTCGGCTCACCGCAACCTCCGCCTCCTGGGTTCAGGCAATTCTCCTGCCTCAGCTTCCTGAGTAGCTGGGATTACAGGCACACGCCACCATGCCCAGCTAATTTTTTTTTTTTTTTTTTTGGGAGGGATGAAGGAAGGGAGGAAGAGGGGAGGGAGGGAGGGAGGGAGGGAAGTGAAGGAAGGAATTCTAGCAATGAGAGAGACATTGCCAACCTGGATCTAGAGGTTTACAAGTTGATTTCTTTATTTTGAGTGAAGGAAGGAAGAAAAAAAATGAGTAAAGGAGAGGAATAAAGAGGAAGAGAAAGAGGGAGAGTGAATGGAAATATTGCTTTATTCTGAAAAAAAAATGGGTATTAATAATGGCCAATCAATGTTTCATTTAAACCTATGAGTAGGTGTGATGTGGTGTTGACTAGAATGTTTATTTTGTGTATTTGAAGTGGAGAGCTCTATAAATATTTATTAAGTTTACTTGTTCCGGATCTGAGTTCGAGTCCTTGATATCCTTATTAATTTTCTGTCTCATTGTGTGTCTAAGTCTGTATGTATCTGGGTGTTAGGATCGTTAGCTCTTGTTGTTGCATTGGTCCTTTTACCACTATATCTTTGTTGCTTTAAAATCTGTTTTATCCAATACGAGAATTGCAACTCCTGCTTTTTATTTATTTATTTATTTATTTTTGCTCTCCATTTGGTTGGTAAATCTTTCTCCATCCCTTTGTTTGAGTCTTTGTGTATCCTTGCATGTGAAACAGGTCTGGATGTAACATGCCGTTGGGTTTTGGCTGTATCTTTTGATTGGGGGTTTAGTCAATTTAAATTTAGGATTACTGCCATTTGATGTTAACTGGCTGTTTTATCCATTCGTTGGTGTAAATTCTTCTTTATGTTGGTGCTCTTTACTTTTTGGTATATTTTTAGAAGGGCTGATACTGGTTGTTTCTTTCTGTGTATAATGCTTCTTTCAGAAGCTCTTGTAAAGCAGGCCTGGTGGTAATAAAATCTCTGAGTGCTTGCTTGTTCATAAAAGATTTTATTTTTCCTTCAGTTGTGAAGCTTAGTTTGGCTGGATATGAAATTCTGGGCTGAAGGTTCTGTTCTTTGAGGATGTTGAATATTGGCCCCCACTCTCTTCTGGCTTGTAGAGTTTCTGCTGAGAGATCTGCTGTAAGTCTGATAGACTTGCCTTTGTGGGTAACCTGACCTTTCTCTCTGGCTGCCCTTAGTATTTTCTCTTTTGTTTCAGCCCTAGTGAATCTTAACGATTATGTGCCTTGGGGTTGCTCTTCTTGAGGAATATCTTTGTGGTGTTCTCTGTATTATCTGGGGTTGAATATTGACCTGCTTTGCTAGTTTAGGAAAATTTTCCTGAATAATATCCTGAAGGGTATTTTCCAGCCTGGATTCATTCTCTCCGTCGCATTCAGGTACGCCTATCAAACGTAGATTTGGTCTTTTCACATAGTCCCACATTTCTTAGAGACTTTGCTCATTCCTTTTTATCATTTTTTCTCTAATCTTTTCTTTGCGTTTTATTTCATTAAGTTGGACTTTGACCTCTGATATCCCTTCTTCTGCTTGAGCAATTCGAGTGTTTAAACCTGTGCAAACTTCTCGGAGTTCCTGTATTGTATTCTTCAGTTCCATTATTTCACTCATACTCCTCTCTAAGTTGTCTATTCTCAATAGGATTTCATCAAACTTTTTTTCAAAGTTCCTAGTTTCTTTACGTTGGGCTACAACGTGTTCTTTTAACTCACCGAAGTTTGTTATTATCCATTCCCTGAAGCGATATTCTAGCGTTGGGATGCGCTCGTTCTCCATCAAGCCTTGTTCCATTGTTGATGTGGAACTGTGATCATCTTTAGAGGGAGAGGCATTCTGACTTTGAGTATTCTCAGCTTTTTTACGCTGGTTTCTTCCCGTCATTGTAAGTTTATCCTCCTGTGGTCTTTGAATTTACCAACTTTCAGATTAGGTCTCTTGAGTGGGCGTCCAGGTTGTTAGTTCCCAGGGCCAGAGCAGCAGCGTTAAAACTGATGGTGCTTTTCTACCCAGGATTCTCTTGTCTGGCTTCCTTCTTTTTTTTTTTTTTGAGACGGAGTTTCGCTCTTGTTACCCAGGCTGGAGTGCAATGGTGCAATCTCGGCTCACCGCAACCTCCGCCTCCTGGGTTCAGGCAATTCTCCTGCCTCAGCCTCCCAAGTAGCTGGGATTACAGGCATGCACCACCGTGCCCAGCTAATTTTTTTTGTATTTTTTTTAGTAGAGATGGGGTTTCACCATGTTGACCAGAATGGTCTCGATCTCTTGACCTCGAGATCCACCTGCCTCGGCCTCCCAAAATGCTGGGATTACAGGCTTGAGCCACCGCGCCCTGCCCTGGCTTCCTTCTTGTGTCCGTAGTGGACAACTCTGCCTTCCCCGGGCTCCAAATCTTGGTCAGAAGGGGAACCGGTCCCGTTTACTCTGCGCCTCTGCACTGAGCTCTGCCGTGCCGAGGTGCCGTCACAGCCGCTGCGCCAGGCTCTGGTGTCGTGCTGGGGGCACTTGTGGGTCCTCCAAACCTGTTTTCTCTGCTCTGAGAGCTGCCGCGCGGAGGCACCGGTGGAACCGCTGCGCTGGCCACGAAAGTCGCGCTGGCGACCCATGTGATTCCTCCACTGGGGATCTTCTGCTCTGTGAGCGACCAGAATTTGTCTGAAAGTGTGGCGTAGTCTAGTTCTCTGCACCTTCACTGAGAGCTGCAGTCCCGAGATGTTAGCGATCGGCCATCTTGGATCGGACTCCCATGCCCGGCTAATTTTTGTATTTTTAGTAGAGACGGGGTTTCACCATGTTGACCAGGATGTTCTCGATCTCTTGACCTCGTGATCCACCCGCCTTAGCGTCCCAAAGTGCTGGGATTACAGGCGTGAGCCACTGCACCCAGCCAATACCAGTCTCTTTTCTTACCAGTCTGAGCGGTCAAAAACAAGACTTCATTTTAAATTTCTACTTACTTGATTATTCATGCTAATGAGTACATGTTCATGTGTTTGTTGATTTTGTGTAAGTCTTTGAAATGCCAGCTGTTTCTTATTCCCTGTTGGGTTGTTGGTCTGTATTTTATTTAATCTATTTTAGACATTTCAAGGGCTTTTTGTAAGGTCATGATCCTTTTATTGTTCTTGTTCTTTTATTGAAAGGAACTTGATCTTCTATATAATCCTAAAGCAACAGACTGTGTGAAATTATATATGTAGCTATGTGAGTATGGGAAGTGTTTTGTAAGATTATGATACTTGTGATGGGTACAATTTATGAACAGGGTGGGGGGAGGTGTAAACAGTTATACCAGAAACAAGATATGACTGAAAGAATGTCAGTGAGTGGGACCTTATATGAATCTGTGAAAGGGTTTTTTAAAAAATCCCATTTCTGGCCAGGCATGGTGGCTCATGCCTGTAATCCCAGCACTTTGGGAGGTCAAGGCGGGCAGATCACTTGAGGCCAGGAGTTCAAGACCAGCCTGACCAACATGATGAAAACCTGTCTCTACTAAAAATACAAAAATTTTTCGGGCACAGTAGCGTGCAATCCCAGCTACATGGGAGGCTGAGGCAGGAGAATTGCTTGAACCCAGAAGGTGGAGGTTGCAGTGAGCCAAGATTACGCCACTGCACTCCAGCCTAGGTGACAAAGCAAGACCTTGTCTCAAAAAAAAAAGAAAAAAAAAATCCCTCTCCTTCATTTTATTGTATTTATTGTTTATTATTTATTTTATTTGAGATGGAGTCTCGCTCTGTCTCCCAGGCTGGAGTGCAGTGGTGTGATCTCAGCTCGCTGCAACCTCTGCTTCCCAGGTTCGAGTGATTCTCCTGCCTCAGCCTCCCAAGTAGCTGGGATTACAGGCATGCACCACCAGGCCCAGATAATTTCTGTACTTTTTTATGAGAGATGGGGTTTCACCAAGTCAGCCAGGCTGGTCTTAAACTCCTGACCTCAAATAATCCGCTTGCTAGGCCTCCCACAGTGCTGGGATTAGAGGCATGACTCACCGCACCCAGCCCTTTCCTTCATTTTAGATGAGGACCTCCAGTTAAGATATCAAACTGGTAGTAAATATTCGCCAAACTGCCTGCCCATCCTGACTTACTTTTTTCAGCACAGAGACATTTAGTTTGTAATTAAAAATAGTGAGGGGGGCGGCCGGGTGCAGTAGCTCACATCTGTAATCCCAGCCCTGTGGGCGGCTGATGCAGGCGTATCATTTGAGTTCATGAGTTCGAGACCAGCCTGGCCAACATGGTGAAACCCTGTGTCTACTAAAAATAGTGCTGCCAGGCACCTGTCGCCCCAGGTGCTCCAGAGCCTGAGGCAGGAGAATCTCTTGAACCTAGAAGGCAGAAGTTGCAGTGAGTCAAGATAGTGCCACTGCACTCCAGCCTGGGCAACAGAGCAAGACTCTGTCTCAAAAAAAAAATAAAAAAATAGTGAGGGGGCGATTCCACTTCTGAGTATACACCTACAAGGACTAAAAGTAGGACATGAGGCTGGGCACAGTGACTCACGCCTGTAATCCCAGCATTTTGGGAGACCAAAGCGGGTGGATCGCCTGAGATCAGGAGTTTGAGACCAGCCTGGCCAACATGGTGAAACCGCATCTCTACTAAAAATACAAAAATTAGCCGAGCTTGATGGTAGGTGCCTGTACTCCCAGCTACTCAGGAGGCTGAGGCAGGAGAATTGCTTGAACCCAGGAGGCAGAGGTTGCAGTGAAGCAGTGAGCTGAGATGGTGCCATTGTACTCCAGCCTGGGGGACAAGAGGGAGACTTCATCTCAAAAAAAAAAAAATGAAATGAAAGTAGGACATGAGTAGATGTGTGTATACCTGTGTTTACAGAAGCAATATTCACAAAAACCAGAAGGTGTAAGCAACCCGTTTCCATTGTCCAATTAATGGATTAATAAAATGTGGAATATCTATCAACATACAATTATTTATTCCTAAAATGGAAGGAAATTTTGATACACGCTGCACCATGGATAGACTTTGAAGACCTTATGCTAAGCAATACGTGCCAGACAAAAAAGAACAAATAGGCCAGATGAGGTGGCTCATTCCTGTAATCCCAGCATTTGGGGAGGCTGAGGCAGGAGGATTACTTGAAACCAGGAGCTTGGGAAGAGCCTGGCCAACATAGTGAAATCCTGTCTCTACAAAAATATTAAATTAGCCATGCGAAGTGATGCATGCTTGTAGTTCCAGCTACTTAGGAGGCTGAGGCAAGAGAATTGCTTGAGCTCACGAGGTCAAGGCAGCAGGAGGCTTTGATTGTGCCACTGAACTCCAGTCTGGGCAACAGAGTGAGGTCCCATCTCCACAATAAAATAGAATAAAGGACAAATATCATATGATTTCACTTATATGAGGTAAACAGAGTAGTCAAATCCACAGAGCCAAAGAGTAGAATGGCGGCTGTCAGGTGCTAAGGCAAGGGAGGGGTGGAGAGTTATTGTTTAATGGGTATAGAGTTTTAGATTTACAAGATGAAAGGACGTCTCGAGACTGGTTCAACAACAATATGAATATACTTAATGCTACTGAATTACACACTTAAAAATGGTTAAGAAGGGCCTGGTGTGGTGGCTCATGCCTGTAAACCCAGCACTTTGAGAAGTCAGGGCAGGAGGATCTCTTGAGCCTAGGAATTTGAGACCAGCCTGGGCAACAATGTGAGCCCCCGTCTCTACAAAAACTAAAATAATTATGTGGACATTGCAGCATATGCCTGTAGCTGCAGCTAATCTGGAGGCTGAGATGGGAGGATCCCTTTGCCCAGGTATTTGGGGCTTTAGTGAACTATGAGCACACCACTGCACTGAAGTCTTGGCAATGGAGTGAGCCCTATCTCTAAATAATAATAATATTAACAATACTGAGTTTATATCCAGGCAGAAGAAAAAGAAAAATCATATTAATAATAATAAATGTTTAAGAAGAGAATGTATAAGGAGTTGTATGAGGGAGCCCCTATAAGACTATGAGTTGATTTCTCAGTGGAACCTTTGTAGGCCAGAAGGGAATAGGGTAATATAGTCAAAGTACCGAAAGAAAAAAAACTTGTTAACTAAGCATACTATACCTGGCAAAATAGTCCTTCCAAAATGAAGGCGAAATGAAGTTTTCCCATGGAAAACAAAAGCTAAAAGAGTTTATTACCACTAAACCTGCCTTACAAAAAAATGCTACAGGGAGTTACATAAGTTGAAACAAAAGGATGCTAAAACAGCAAATCATTTGCATAAGAAAAACTTATTGGTAAAAGTAAATACAAAGACAGATGCAGAATACTGCAATACTGTAATGGTGTGAGTAAATCTCTTTTGATTCTAGTATAAAAGTTAAAATACAAAAGCATTATAAATACCTATAACTAAAAGATATATTAATAGATACATAAGTTCACGTAAATTATGACAGCATAAAGTGTGAGTAGGGGGTAATAAAATATTATGTTTTGTATACAATTGAACTTAAGTTGTTATCAGCTTAAAATAGACTGTTCTAACCATAAGATCGTTTTAGTAAGCCCCATGATAATGACAAAGAAAAATATCTGTAAATTTACACAAAAGAAACAGACAAAGGAATCAAAACACATCAATACAAAAAACCAATGAAACTAAAAGGAAGACAGCAAGAGAGGGATAGATGGACAAAAGAATTGTAAGACTAACACAAACCAATTAATAAGGTTGGGCATGGTGGCTCATGCTTGTAATCCCAACACTTTGGGAGGCCAAGGTGGACAGATCACTTGAGGTCAGGAGTTCGATACCCGCTGAGCCAACATGGTGAGACCCCTCTCTACTAAAAATACAAAAAGTAGCCAGACATACTTACTTGAACCCAGGAGGCAGAGGTTGCAGTGAGCTGAGATTGTGCCACTGCACGCCAGTCTGGGCAACAGAGTGAGACTGTCTCAAAAAACACAAAAACAAAACTTAAAAAATAAAATGGCAATAGTAAATTCTTCCCTATAAATAATTACTTTAAATGTAAATTGATTAAACTCCCTAAGCAAAAGATACAGAATGGCTGAATGGATAAAAACAAGACTACATGATGTATACAAGAATCTCACTTTAGATTTAAGGACACATAGAGCACTGTGTGTCCTTAAACATATTCCATACAACTGGTAACGAAAAGGGAGCAGAAGTGATTATACTTGTATCAGACAAAACGGAGTTAAAATTAAAAACTGTCATAAGAGACAAGGAAGGACATAACATAATGATAAAATGGCCAATTCACTAGGAAGACATAATAATTGTAAATATTCACTCAACATCTGAACACCTAAATGTATAAAGCAGACACTGACAGAACTAAAGAGAGAAAGTAAAGCAATAATATCTGAGCCTCTGGCTACTTTGCAAACAGGAAAAAAGAACAATAAAATTATAGTGACAGACTTCAATATCCCACTCTCAATAGTGGATAGAACATCCAGACAGACTATTGATAAGGAAACAAATGATTTGAACAACACTGTAGGCTAAATGAATCTAACAGACACACACAGAACATTCCACCCAACAGCAGCAGAATCCACATCCTTTTCAAGCACACATGGAAAATTCTCCAGTATAAATGGTAATGTTAGGCCACTGCCTTAGTCCATGTGCTGTTGTATCAGAATTCCTGAGACTGGATAATTTGTAAAGACTAGACATTTATTTCTCACAGCTCTGAAGGCTGGGAAGTGAAAGACCAAGGTGCTGGCAAGTTTGGTGTCTCTGCTTCCAAGAGAGCACCTTGAATACTGCACCCTCCAGAAGGGAAGCACACGGTTCCTCACATGGCAAAAGTGCAGAAGACAGTGCACTCACTCCAGATAGCTCGTGCAATCGCGGCATTAAATGCACTCGGGAGGATAAAGCCCTCATGACCTAGACACCTCCCATGAAGCCTCACTTCCCAAAACTGTTGCATTGGTGATTAAATCTCCAAGACTAAGTTTGGGATGGGACAAGCATTCAAACCGTAACAGTCACAAAAAAGTCTTAACCAATTTAAGAGGACTGAAATCATACCAAGTATCTTCTGACCACAGTGAAATAAAACTAGAAGTTAATAGCAGAAAAAAAACAACTCTGTGGCCAGGCATGGTGACTCATGCCTATAATTCCAGGACTTTGGGAGGCCAACGCAGGAGGATTTCTTGGGCTCAGGAGTTCAGCCTGGGCAACAAAGTGAGGTCTCATCTCTACCAAAAAGAAAAAAAAAAAATTAGCCAGGTGTAGTGGTGCATGCCAATAGTCCCAGCTGCTCTGGAGGCTGAGGCAGGAGGATCACTTGAGCCTAGAGGATTGAGGCTTCAGTGAGCTGTAATTGCACCACTGCACTCCAGCCTGGGACAGGAAGACTTTGCCAAAAAAAAAAAAAAAACCTTGGAAAATCCAAAAGGTAAATCAAAACACTATATTACACGATGAATGGAAATGAAAATACTACATACCAGCTGGGTGCAAGTGGCTCACACATGTAATCCCAGAAGGTTGGGAGGCCAAGACAGAAGGATCATTTGAGCCCAGGAGTCTGGGAACAGCCTGGGCAAGATGATGAGACCCCTTTTCTACAAAAAACAAACTAACAAAAAGCTAGCCAGGCACTGTGGCAAATACCTATAGCCCCAGCTACTTGGGAGGCAGAGGCAGTAGGATATATAGAGCCCAGGAGTTCAGGGATGCAGTGAGCTATGATTGCACCACTGCCCCCCAGCCTTGGCAACAGAGTGAGACTCCGTCTCTGAAAAATTAAAGTAAAATAAAAAATAAAGAAAATACTACATACCAAAACTTATGGGATGAATCAAAAGCAGTACTAAGAGGGAAGTTTATAGCAATGAATGCCTATATATTACTAAGAGAAAACATCTCAAATAAACAACCAAACTTTACATCTCAAGGAACTAGAAGAAGAACATCAAACTATTCCCAAAACTAACAGAGGAAGTAATAAAAATTAGAGATGAAATCAACAACATAGAGAATAAAAAATAGAAAAAAAGTCGTCCGGGCACAGTGGCCCATGCCTGTAATCCCAGCACTTTGGGAGGCCAAGGCTGGCAGATCACCCAAAGGCTGAAGTGGGAGTATCACTTGAGCCCAGGAGTTCAAGACCAGCCTAGGCAACATAGCAAGACCCCGTTCAGTATTTAAGGACAAATGTAACTAAGGGTATGAAAGACTTCCAAAGAGAAAACAATAGAACATTGATAAAAGAAACTGAAGAAGACACAAATAAGTGGAAAGATATCCCATGGTTATGGATTAGAAAACTTAATATTGTTAAAATGTCCAATGTTACCCAAAGTCATCTACAGATTGCATGCATTCCCTGTCAAAACCCCAATGGCATTTTTTACAGAAAAAAAAAAAAAAAAGATTCTAAAATTCACATGAAGCCAAAAAAGACCGCAAATAGCCAAAATAATCTTGAAAATGAAGAGCAAAGCTGAAGGCATTATACTTCCTGATTACAAAATAATTTATAAAACTACAGTAATAAAAACTACAGTAATGAAAACAGTATGGTACTTGTATGAAGGCAGACATATAGACCAGTGGAACAGAATAGAGAGAGAACAGAATCTGCAGATAATGGTTAACTGAACTTTGACAGGGATACCAAGAATACACAATGACAAAAATCTCTTCAACAAATAGTGTTGGGAAAATGGGATATTCACATGCAAAAGAAAGAAATTGGAGCCTTAATTTATACCCAAAATCAACTAAAAATGGATTAAAGACTTAAATATTAGACCTGAAACTATAAAACTCTAGAAGCACACATAGAGGAAATCTTTATGATATTAGTCTTGGCAATGATTTCATGGATATGACACCAAAAACACAGGCAACAAAAGCAGAGATAAATACATGGTTCTACACCAAACTAAAAAAATTCTGTGAAGCAAAGGAAATAACAGAGTAAAAAGGCAATCTACAAAGTGGAATGATGTCAGCAAACCATATATCTGATAAGGGCATAATTTCCAAAATATGTGGGGAACTCCTACAAATTGAGAGAAAAAAAAAGATAACCCAATTTTAAAATGGGCTAAAGACTTGAATAGACAGTTCTCCAAAGAATCCATCCAAATGCCCAACAAAAAGATGCTCAGTGTCACTAATTGTGTAAGGCTGTTCTTGCACTGCTATAAAGACATACCTAACACTGGCTAATTTATAAGAAAAGGGGTTTAAGTGACTCACAGTTCTGCAGGCTGTACAGGAATCATAGCAACCTCTGCTTCTGGGGAGGGCCCAGGAAGCTTCCAATCATGGCAAAAGACAAAGTGGGAGCAGGCACATCACATAGCAAGAATGGGAGCAAGGATGGGAGAGACTGGTGGGGGAGGTGCCACACACTGTGTGTGTGTGTGTGTGTGTGTGTGTGTGTGTGTGTGTGTCTCAAGGTCTTGCTCTGTCACCCAGGCTGGAGTGCAGTGGTGCGATCTCAGTCACTGCAGCCTTGACTCCCCTGGCTCAAGCAATCTTCACACCTTAGCCTGTTGAGTAGCTGAGACCACAGGCTTACACCACCACAGTGAGCTAATTTTTGCATGTTTTGTAGATACGGGGTTTCACCATGTTGCCCAGGCTGGTCTCGAACTCCTGGGCTCAAGAGATCCACCACCTCAGCCTCCCAAAGCCACACACTTTTAAACAACCGGATCCTGTGAGACCTCATTCACTATCTTAAAGACAGCAGCAAGCCATGAGGAATCCACCCCCATAACCCAAACACCTCCCACTAGGCCCCACCTCCAGCATTGGAGATTATAGTTCAACCTGAGATTTGGGTGGGGACAAATATCCAAACTATATCACTAACCATCAGAGAAATGCAAATCAAAACCACAATGAGATACCACCTTACACCTGTCAGGATGGCTATTACCAAACAAACAAAAGACGAAAAGCGCTGATGAGGATGTGGAGAAACTGGAACCCTCTTACGCTGTAGATGGGAATGCAAAATGGTGCAATCACTATGAAAAATAGTGTAGAGGTTCCTCAAAAAATTAAAGTAGGGCCAGGCTCAGTGGCTTATGCTGTAATCCCAGCACTTTGGGAGGCCAAGATGGGCAGATCACCTGAGATCAGTAGTTCGAGACCAGCCTGACCAATATGGTGAAACCCTGTCTCTACTAAAAATACAAAATAAAAATAAAAAATCAGCTGGTTGTGTACCTGTAATCCCAGCTACTCAGGAGGCGGAGGCAGGAGAACCGATTGAACCCGGGAGGTGGGGGTTGCAGTTAGCTGAGATTACACCATTGCACTCCAGCCTGGGCAACAGAAATGAGACTCTGTCTCAAAAAAAAAAAAACTGGCCAGGCATGGTGGCTCACGTTTGTAATCCCAGCACTTTGGGAGGCTGAGGCAGGCGAATCACCTGAGGTTGGGAGTTTGAGACCAGCCTGACCAACATGGAGAAACCTTGTCTCTACTAAAAATACAGAAAATTAGCTGAGCGTGGTGGCGCATGCCTCTAATCCCAGCTACCGGGAGGCTGAGGGAGGAGAAGTGCTTGAACCCGGGAGGCAGAGATTGTGATGAGCTGAGGTCACGCCACTGCACTCCAGCCTGGGCAACAAGATCAAAATTCCATCAAAAAAAAAAAAAGTAAAAATAGAAGTACCATATGACCCAGCAACTCCACTTGTGGCTATTGATCCAAAAGAACTGAAACCAGAATCTCAAGGAGTTATTAGCACTGCATATTCACTGCAGCATTCTTCATAATAGCCAAGATGCAGAAACAACCCAAGCACCCATCAGCAAATGAGTGGATAAAGAAAATGTGGAATACACAAGCACTGGAATATTATTATTCAGCCTTAAAAAAGAAGAAACTTCTGCAATATGGGACAACGTTGAACTTTGAGGACATTATGCTAGGTGAAATAAGCTAGTCTCAGAAAAACAAATACTGCCTGATTCCACTTAAAATTAGTATCTAAGGTAGGCAAATTCATGGGATACAAAAGTGAAATGGTGGTTGCCCGGGGAAAGATCAATGGAAAGTTTCTTTCTTTCTTTCTTTTTGAGACAGTCTTGCTCTGTCCAGGCTGGAGTGCAGTGGCATGATCTCAGCTCACTACAACTACCGCCTCTTGGGTTCAAGTGATCCTCTCACCTCAGAATCCCAAGTAGCTGGGACTACAGGCATGCACCACCACACCTGGCTAATTTTTGTATTTTTAGTAGAGATGGGGTTTCACCATGTTGGCCAGGCTGGTCTCGGACTCCTGACTTCAGGTGATCCACCCGCCTTGGCCTCCCAAAGTGCTGGAATTACAGGCATCAGCCACCATGCCCAGCCTCAATGGAAAGTCTAATCAACAGGCATAACATGTCAGTTAAGCAAGATGAATGAGTCCTAGAGACCTGCTGTACAATGCTGTACCTATACTTAACAATACTCTATTGTACGCTTGAAAATGTATCAAGAGGGTAAATCTCATGTTAAGTGTTCTTAGCACAATAAAGTCACTCTTTTTTTTTTTCAAGTGTGCCATAAATTGAGGAGTATGATTAAATCTACCTTTGGAACCTGAGTTCCAAAGTGAAATAAACTCCAACATAAAATTTTTAAATGCTTTAACTATTAAAAATACTATTAAGCCAAAGTTTACAACAGGTAAGTTTCAGTTATCATGGAGACTAAGTTAAGATTTTCAGTTCCTAGAGATTTTTTTCCCCCAGAACTGCAGGCTAGCTCACAGGGGTATCTTTTGTCCATTTCTTTTTGAAACAGGGTCTCACTGTCTCCCAGGCTGGAGTGCAGTGGCATGATCTCAGCTCACTGCAACCTCTGCTCCCTAGACTCAAAGGAACTTCCCACTCAGTCTCCCAAGTAGCTGGGACTACAGGTACACACTACCATGCCCAGTTAATGTTTTTTATTTTTTGTAGAGAGTAGATCTTACCATGTTGCCCAGGCAGGTCTCAAACTCCTGGGCTCAGGCAATCCATCCGCCATGGCTTCTCAAGGTGCTAGGATTGCAGGCATGAGCCACTGCATCTGGCCTTCCCTCAAACGTAACCTTGCCTGTCTTGTTCATTGTTAAATCTCCAGTGCAGGCATAGTGCTGGCACAGAGTCAACTCTAATAAATATTTGATGAATAAATCCATATCAAAACAAAATGCAGGCTGCTTCCATTTTGTAATTCTGCATTTTGCTAGTGAAATAATATTTGAGTCATAGAAATCAGCAAAGTAGGTAGTATTTGTTGTTAACTCATGGAGGTGATAGGTGAGAACCTCAGATTTTAGGCTTGGTCAAGATCTCAGTCTGTTAAAACTGGAAAAAAATGGAAAGTTTCTGAGTAGCATGAGGCCAAAGGTGCTAGCCGATTCCCTTTATGGCAGCCCGAATGATGCTTGTGAAGGGCAGCCATAATTTTGATTATGTCATGTTCATGCTGGAGAAAGAAAGAGCCAACCGTGAAATAATCACTGGGACAGATCTGGTTTTGTTTTTTTTTTTTTTTTTCGAGACAGAGTCTCACTCTGTCACCCAGGCTGGAGTGCAGTGGCATGATCTCAGCTCACCGCAACCTCTGCCTCCTGGGTTCAAGCGATTCTCCTGCCTCAGCTTCCTGAGTAGCTAAGATTACAAAAGCGCACCACCACACCGGGCTAATTTTTGTATTTTCGGTAGAGACGGTGTTTCACCATGTTGGCCAGGTTGGTCTTGAACTCATGATCTGCCCACCTTGGCCTCCCAAAGTGCTGGGATTACAAGTATGAGCCACTGCACCCAGCCCTGCACACCACCTTTTAATGACAGCTCTATGACAATACTCTGCACATATCATCACATTTAACCCTCACATCTCCCTGAATGTGAGGGTGCTCATACCCCTTTTACAGATGAGGAAATTGAGGCTCCAAGTCAGGAAGTATTTGCCTAAGGTCACATGTCTAGAATTCAATGCCTGGTCTCTGATGCCAGAGTCCTCACTTGTCCCCACCCCACTTTACTGGAAAAAGATTTGGCTCACCAAGTTAGGGGCAAATCTTGGTGAAAGCTTCTGGAGGCTTTCTGGTGGGTTTCAGTAAAGCCACCCAAGACCCAGTTTTCTTGCCAGCCTCTCGGTTGGTGGTGAGGATTATAGCTTTCTTAATGTTCTTATATAACTGAAATGTGTTATTATTTTGAACACTCATTCCACTAGTGTATAAGCTACATCCTCAGCCAGTTTGGTTAGTCTTAGTTGATTCCACGTGTTTTAGGGCAAGTCCAGGCTTCCTTCATCACTTCAAGGGTTTTTTTCCCCAACAGAAGCTGTTGAGCCCAAAACTGGCTCATTTTTGTCTTTGGGCTCTTTGTTTACATGTCACCTTCTTAAAGCAACCATTCCTGACATAGCTAAGAATGCCCACCCACGCACCCACTATCAGATACTCAATTTCACTCCTTCATAAGCGATAGTCATCGTCGGATCGGATATTTTCCTGTTTGTTTGTTTTGAGATAGAGTTTTGCTCTTGTTGCCAGGCTGGAGTGCAATGGCACCATCTCAGCTCACTGCAACCTCTGCCTCCCAAGTACCTGGGATTACAGGCATGCGCCACCACACCTGGCTAATTTTTTGTATTTTTAGTAGAGACAGGGTTTCTCCATGTTGGTCAGGCTGGTCTAGAACTCCCAACCTCAGTGATCTGCCCACCTCAGCCTTCCGAAGTGTTGGGATTAGAGGCGTGAGCCAGCGCGCCCAGCCTTTCCTGTTCATTTTTATTGTCTGTGTCTCTCGTCACCTCCAACCAATGCTTTACTTCTCTTGTTTTACTCTTGTGCCTAGAATAAAACCCATCAAGGCTTTGGTGCCCAAGTTTTGAGTTTGGGACTTAATTAAAGAAATAAAACGGCCGCTTGTAGCCGGGGCTTCCTATCCAAGAAGGTGGGAGGAGACTGGAAATCCTGAAAAGGACAGCCAGAGTGGGGAGGGAAACAAGAGGGAAGAGAAGTATCTCCCCTCCTTGTTGAAGACAGCCAGTCGGTGTAGAGAAGGCAGGAGGGGGCGAAGCAGAAAAAGCTTTCTTTCCTCACTCCCAGCTCCCCAGCCCTCCCTCCGCACCTCACCCCTACACCTTCCACCTTCCCAGTGCCTTGTTTTCCACTGCACCTCAGGTGGGCCTCACTCAGGCACCCCCGCTGGCTAAACTCAGCTGTTGGCTTTGCAGGAAGCCCTGGCCTTGTGGAAAAATGCCTGTTATTTGTTCTGTGCCACCCTCTGCCCGTATTTGTTTTCCTCTCCCCTCCCCCTCCCTAAATAGCCCATCTTGGCCCCACCCCTGTCGAACTTTGTCCTATTGGCAGTGGAGTACCTTTCCAACCACAAACAGTGGTCCCATGGCAGAGATTTACAGAGCGAATCAACAGGTGAACTTACACCTACTGCACAGATTGCAAGCCAGTTATTTTTGTCGTCTCACCGCCCTGGGAAATGTAATCTGATAGAAGAGGTTTGTTGAACTTTCAGATTCCTTTTTTTTTTTTTAATTATGTGCCACCCAAGCTGGAAATCAGCGCCACCTGGGGGTCCTCGACGCTATAATCAGAGAACAAGATTGAGGTCGGCTGGCCCCGAGGCAAGCTACAAGCAAGCTCCAATGAGCTCTTTCCTTCCACATTTGGTGAGTAGAGGAAAATATTGGGGGTAAATTTGCAATAACCCGAATCGATTGCATTTTTCCCTGTAGACAAGCCGTCATTAAATCCTCTTACGCGCTCCCCCGTGCTGCTCTTTTTCTGGAATGTTCAGTGTGTTTCCAGTCCTGTGTTTCAGTCGGATGGGACTGCCCTTCATCACAGTTACGTGGGTTGTGAGCTATGAGCTCCTCCTCTGTGAGAGCCAGCAGGGCACCCCCACTCTCCTGTAACAAGGAAAGGTTATTGTGTAGTAAAGAATTTTCAGCTTGCTTTTGGAGAGATCTGGGCTTTGCTCTTGGCTCTTGGGAGGTGATCTCTGAGCCCTTAGATTGTCCTGCTTAATAATAGTGCTTTGTTTACCTGGAGGCCTTGGGCCATGTCAGACAGACACAATGTGTTAGACCAATGTGATTTACGGTGGGAGACCTGGCCAGACCATAGCAGCTCGACCCCTGAAGGAACAGACTAAAGTCAAGCCAGCCATGTCCACAAAACCAAGCCCTACTATATGCTCTGGACACCAACAGCCTGGTGAGTTTCCTTGGTTGGCAGTACTCCATGTATATGGTCTGAACATATGGTTTCCAGAAGGAGTTAACGTTGTCCATGACTCCATTGGGAGAGGACTGCTGGCAGCTCTCCTGGATGCCACCCTATGTGTCTCTTCCCTTAGCTGATGTTGATCTGTGTCCTTTTGCTATGATAAACTGTAAGTATAATAGTTTTCAGTAAGTTCTGTGAGTCCACCAAGTGAATTCTTGAACTCGAAAGTGGTTGTGGGGACCCTTAAACTTTAAATTGGTATCTTGGGGACTCTTTCCTAACTTTATAGGAATGTGAGCACATGGTCTCAACAAAAACAAAAAGAAAGAAAGAGAAAGGAAAGAAAGGAGGAAGGAAGGAAGGAGAAAGAGAGGAGGGAGGGAGGGAGGTAGGAAGGAAGGGCTGGGCATGGTGGCTCATGCCTGTAATCCCAGCACTGGGAGGCTGAGGCTGGCGGATCATGAGGTCAGAAGTTTGAGACCAGTCTGGCCAATATAGTAAAACCCCATCTCTACTAAAAATACAAAAATTAGCTGGGCGTGGTGGTGTGTGCCTGTAATCCCAGCTACTTGGGAGGCTGAGGCAGGAGAATCACTTGAACCCCAGAGATGAAGGTTGCAGTGAGCCAAGATCATACCACTGCACTCCAGCCTGGGTGAAGGAGTGAGACTCTGTCTCAAGAAAAAGGAAGAAAATTCTGACATATGCTGCTAATACAGGAGCTGGAAGGAAGTTATTTAGGCAGATAGTGGGTAAAATAGGGTAAAAGAGTCCTCAGCAGAATTTCTCTTTTAACAAAAGCAGCCCCCAAATCATTTATTTTCTAACAAAGAACAGCCTGAAAAATCAAGCTGCAGACATAGATAAGTAAGCTGGAAGCTTGCACAGGTGAATCCTGGCAGCTGTACCAGTAGAGAAGGGCTACTTGGGGGCCAGGTGTGTTCAACATGGAGGCTCCATCTTTCCTGTTCTTTGTTGCCACATGTACAGTAAAGAAACAGGCAATATGGCACTGGCCAGCCAGAGCATATCTGCCTAATAAAAGATTAGGGTCTGTATGCAAAGACTTAAATAATGAGCTGATTATCATACGGGGCCATGTTAAGGATACTTTTGCTCTCTAATGTGCATGCCTAGCCCTGAAGAGCTGCTCCTTACTGGTTTCATCCAGATCCTTCTGGCCATAGGGTCCTTGCTCTGTCTCTATCTAACTTTTTGTTTGGGCTGCTTAACTTCTGCCTCTTATCTTGCTTCTTGCTCACCAGCCCCTTCACCTTGATTTGGTTCTCATGCTCTTACTCATTCTGCCCTTTATCCAACTTTTAATTCCCTTTGCTATTCTTCTGCCTCATTTTCCCTATTCTCCTGCCTCACCAGGACTTTGGGAGGCCAAGATAGGAGGATCACTAGAGGCCAGGAATTCAGTCCAGCCTGGGCAACATAGCAAGACCTCAACTCTACAAAAAATAAAAAACATAACCTGGGCATGAGGGCATATACCTGCAGTCCCAACTACTCAGGAGGCTGAGATGGGAGGATCACTTGAGCCCAGGAGTTTGTGGTTGCAGTGAGCTAGGATCACGCCAGTCCAGGCAGCAGAGCAAGACACTCTCTCAAACAAAACAAAACGAACAGAATAATACACAGCCTGTTTTTAAAAAGAAATATGTGTTGATTGAACTGACACAAATGACCATTTTTAAAGTCAGAAAACTCAAGCACAGACTAGAAAATAAAACAGCTGGCAGCCTCAGGTTAGAAGCCAAAGCTTCAGGTCCCCAGCCTGGATTTCCTTATCTACTACAGAACACCAAGGGCCTGGCTGGCTCTACATTCTTATGACTCAGAATTTCTCTCAAACTGTTAGTTATGTTGTCGTAGTAGATTGAATAAATAATCTTCCTGACACAGGCATCATGCACAGATAGGTAAATAGGTCAGTAACAACTAAACCCATCAATTTCTCTTTGGATGTGACATTTCAACCTGAAATGATAACTAAAACCCCTGAACCTGTTCTTCCCAGGAGCCCCACAGACCTCTTTTACCTTTTATATATGAAAAATTTCAAATATTCAGAAAAGTACGGGAAGTAATAAAATGAACCCATCATCTACATTTTATAATTATTAATATTTGCCAGTTTTGCTTCATGTTTTGTTTTGTAGAACTTCCTGGATTGTTTTAAAGTAAATTATGGCTGGGCACAGTAATTCATACCTATAATCCCAGAACTTTGGGAGGCAGAGGTGGAAGGATTGCCTGAGGTCAGGAGTTTGAGACTAGCCTGGACAACAAAGCAAGACCTCATCCTTACAAAAAGTTTAAAAATTAGCCAGTGATGGTGATGCTTGCCTATAGTTCCAACTTACTCAAGAGGCTGAGCTGGGAGGATCCTCTGAGCACGGGAGGTCAATGCTATAGTGATCTATGATTACGCCACTGCACTCCAGTGTGGCTAGCAGAGCAAGACCTCATATCTAAAAATAATTTTTTTTTTTGAGACGGAGTTTCGCTCTTGTTACCCAGGCTGGAGTGCAATGGCACGATCTCGGCTCACCGCAACCTCCGCCTCCTGGGTTCAGGCAATTCTCCTGCCTCAGCCTACTGAGTAGCTGGGATTACAGGCATGCGCCACCATGCCTGGCTAATTTTTTTTATTTTTAGTGGAGACGGGGTTTCACCATATTGACCAGGATGGTCTCGATCTCTTGACCTTGTGATCCACCCCCCTCGGCCTCCCAAAGTGCTGGGATTACAGGCTTGAGCCACCGCGCCCAGCAAAAATAATTTTTTATATAAATTATGAACATCATAGCATCTCAACTCTGATTAACAAGAACAATTTCTTCTATAACCATAATTCCTTTGTCACATATAAGAAAATTAATAGGCTCAAGCCTGTTACCCCAGCACTTTGGGAGGCTGAGGCAGAAGGATCCCTTGAGTCCAGGAGTTCAAGACCAGCCTGGGAAACATAGGGAGATCCCATCTATACAAAAAAACAAACAAAAATTAGCTGGGCCTGGTGGTGCATGCCTATGGTCCCAGCTATTCAGGAGACTGAAGTGGAAACATCGCTGGGGTCTGAGAGGCTGAGGCTGCAGTGAGCCAAGATGGCGCCACCTCACTCCTAGCTGGGCAACAGAGTGAGACCCTGCTTCAAAAAAAAAAAAAAAAAAAGGCAAAGAAAGAAAAAAATAATATAAGTCCTTAGTATCATCTTATCTACAGCCCATATTCAAATTTCCCCATTTGTCCTAAATAACTTTTTCCAGTTGGTGTGAGTTAGTATAGAACAATTCCCCACCTTTCCTTTGTTTAATGCCATTGTCTTGCTGAGACAACCGTATTAGTTTAACTGCAGGATGTCTCCCATTCTGGACTTGGCTGGCTGCTTCCTCATGGAACCATTTAACTTCTTCTCTTTACCTCCTGTCATCGGGAACTTAGATCTAAAATCCTGCTTAAGGCTGGGCACACCGGCTCATGCCTGTAATCCCAGCACTTTGGGAGGCTGAGGTGGGCAGATCACCTGAGGCCAGGAGTTCAAGACCAGCCTGGCCAACATGGCGAAACACCATCTCTATTAAAAATACAAAAAAATTAGCCAGGTGTGGTGGTGCACGCTTGTAGTCCCAGCTACTCAGGAGGTTGAGGCAAGAGAATTGCCTGAACCCACTTGAACCTGGCAGGCAGAGGTTGCAGTGAGCCAAGATGATGCCACTGTACTCTGTCTCAAAAAATAAACACCAGATTGTAGGTTTATGCCCTGCATGTGCCTTAACTTTCCTGCTAGACTATTCCTCGAAGTAGTAATGGTATCTTTTTCACCTCCAGTAGCACAGCACCTTACCCAAAGCATGCATGGGATTTTTCTATTTCTTTAGATTTTAAAATGTGCTCATTCTTGATCATAGATGGAACACTTCATGATTACAAATGTTTATAAATTCCAAGTTCAAATCTTGTACTGAAAGATATTTTTATAATTATACTCAGTTTTCAATATCTGGAAATGTATCTAGATACTAAGACAACAAAGAATAAAATAGACTGGGCACAGTGGCTCATATCTGTAATGCCAGCACTTTGGGAGGCCACAGTGGGAGGATCGTTTGAAGCCAGGACTTTGAGACCAACCTGAGACACATAAAGAAACACCATCTCTAGAAAAAGAAAATCGTGAAGAATAAAATGAAAGTGAAGGCCAGGTATGGTGGCTTGTGCCTGCAATATCAGCATTTTGGGAGGCCATGGTGGGGGGAATCACTTGAGGCCAGGAGTTTGAGACCAGCCTAAGCAACAAAGTGAGACCTCCATCTCTGCAAAAAGTCAAAAATTAGCTGGGCATGGTGGTGCATACTTGTAGTTCCAGCTACTCAGAGGGCTGAGGCAGGAGGATTTCTTGAGCCTAGGAGTTCAGTGCTGTAGTGAGCCATGATTGCACCACTGTACTCTAGCTTGGGTGACAAAATGAGACCCTGTCTCAAAATAAAAAGTGAAATAAGGATATTAATTATAAACCAGAGGAAGGGATATCACAAATGATTAGTCTTGTGATTTTGCCATCATAAAACTGATTTTTTAAAAATAAAATCATTATTAATAATAAATGTTTCTGGGCCAGGCATGGTGGCTCATGCCTGTAATCCCAGTACTTTGGGAGACCGAGGCGAGCAGATCACGAGGTCAGGAGTTTGAGACCAGCCTGACCAACATGGTGAAACCCCATCTCTACTAAAAATACAAAAAATTAGCCGGGCATGGTGGCGTGCAGCTATAATCCCAGCTACTCGGGAAGCTGAGGCAGGAGAATTGCTTGAACCCGGGAGATGGAGGTTACAGTCTCCTGAGTAGCTGGGATTACAGGCACCTGCCACCACTCCTGGCTAATTTTTGTATTATTTTTAGTAAAGATGGAGTTTCACCATCTTGACCAAGCTGGTCTTGAACTCCTGACCTTGTGATCCACCCACCTTGGCCTCCCAAAGTGCTTGGATTACAGGCGTGAGCCACCGTACCCGGCCATTTACATATAACTTAAATCAACTACATATATGCGTGTTGAGGGCAGAGGCACAGAGAGAGAGAGAATGTGAGTTTACATCATAAAAGAGATTTTGTCTGCTATTCCTGTCAACCACTTTTATGCCCTGGAGTTGGAGGAAGATTGGAGATCTGAATCCAAAATGCCTTCACACGCTGTCAGTCTGTAAATCTCTCATGGTGTGAGCAGCTCACCTTGTGAGCTGATTTTGCTATTTTAAGTACATATTTTTGATACAACAAGGCCCTGTATAACCAAGCAATTCCTTCAACTGATGCTCAACTGAAAACAAACACACAGAAACAGCAATCTGTTCATCTCTAAGAGCAGGGAAAAGGACTATTTTTGAGTCGATATGCCATTCAACAACATATTGTGTAAAGATGGCTCCCTACACCAGACCTCATTGAGAACCAAAGATTCATAAGAGTAATTTTGGCAATACTAAAATTCCAGCCTTATACGCATATATTCTTTAAAACTAAGTTCCTGGTCGGGTGAGGTGGCTCATGACTGTAATTCCAGCATTTGGGGAGGCCAAGGTAGGAGGATCACTTGAGCCCAGAAGTTCAAGACCAGCCTGGCACCAGAGCAAGACCCTGTCTCTACAAAAAATTTAAAAATCAGCTGGGCATGGTAGTGTGCACCTTCAGTCTGAGCTACTTGGAAGGCTGAGATGGGAGGATCACTTGAGCCCAGGAGTTCGAGGCTGCAGTGAGCCTTGATCACCTCAGTGCACTCCAGCCTGGGTGACAGAGTGAAACCCTCTCTCAAATAATAAAAATAACTGAGTTCCTGAGAAAGTAGACTATTGTTTTCAGCCTGCAAAATGGCTGTTCTAGGTAGATTTCTCTGTAGAAATAGTTTTTTGTACATGCATACATGCAGGCATGTGTGTGTGAGAGAAAGAGAGATTGATTTAAGGAACTGGCTCATGTAATTGTATGGGCTGCAGGCCAGGTTTGTTGGCTCACACCTGTAATCCCAGCACTTTGGGAGGCCGAGATAGGCCTCCTGAGGGATCTCCTGAGGTCAAGCATTCGAGACCAGCCTAGCTAATATGGCAAAACCCTGTCTCTACTAAATACATAAAAATTATCCGGGCGTGATGGCGGGCGACTATAATCCCAGCTACTTGGGAGGCTGAGGCAAGAGAATCGCTTGAATCCAGGAGGTGGAGGTTGCAGTGAGCCAAGATCGTGCCACTGCACTCCAGCCTGGGCGACAGAGCAAGACTTGGTCTCAAAAAAAAAATTGTAGAGCTGTAAGTCCTAAATCTGCAGGGTGGGCCAGGAAGAAGTTGATGTTGCAGTCTTCAGTTCCAAGGCAGGCTGGAGACAGAGTTCCTTCCTCTTCAGGGGACATCAGTCGTTTAAGGTGTTCAACTGATTGGATACAGCATACCCACATTGGTGGACGGTAATTTTCTTTACTCAGAGTGTACTACATATACTGAAATGTTAATCACATTTTTTTGAGTCAGGGTCTCGCTCTGTTGCCCAGCCTGGTGTGCAGTAGCACAAACATGGCTTACTGCAGCCTCGAACTCCTGGGGTCAAGCCATCCTCCCACCTCAGCCTCCTGAGTGACTGGGGCTACAGGCATATGCCACACCTGGCTAATTTTTGTATATTTTTCTGTAGAGACAGGGTCTCACCATGTTGCCAGGTTGGTATCAAACTCCTGGCCTCAAGCCAACCTCCTGCCTCTGCCTTCTAAAGTGCTGGGATTACAGGCGTGAGCCACCTTGCCCAGCCTCATTCTGGATCTTACTGACATCAACAGTATTACAACATATTAGTAACTAATTGAAGGCAGAGAAATGACACCACAGTCCTGTGACCCCTTCCTGCCCTTGCCCACGGCCAAAGCTTTCTCATGGGGATGTCTGTAGCGTCAGAGCTCCAGCAGGGGACCAAAGCCACACTCAAATAGAATTCTGCAAAGAATTTAACAGAGTCTGTTTACAAACTAGCATGCGGGGCTAATTTTTACAAAGCAGGACGGTGAAGTCTCTTGGCATCAGGCACCATGGTAGAGGTCAGGGGAGGAGAGAGCGTGGCTGAGCGTGATGAGAGCTGGAGCTGGGTGAGGAGCCCAAAGCCACCAGCAGCATCCCTACAAGTAGGGAGGGACAGGGAAGCAAAACCCCCGCTGCTTCTCCTGCCCTCCAGCCTCTTCTCAGGACCCCTCATTGGCCAAACGCACAGCAACACAAAAGGGAAATGTGTCCACAGAGGTCAGGCCTCCAGGGCACACAGCAGGGCCGGGAAGGAGGAAGAAATGCTAAGAAGGGCACGGAGAATAATCAGCCCAGCGGCTCATGCACAGTGATTCACGCTTCACAGAAGCTCAAAGCCCTTATATGCAGCAGCCCCACCCTTCCAGCACGTCCTGGTTAAAGTGGACTGTCGTCTGTGTGGGCTGTCTGTATTGTTAACCTAGAAAAGCCAATACTTATAAAAGTGTTACTGTGCCAAATACCGAGTCCCCAAAGGGGTAGGCTTGGGGCTGCAGAGGTCAGGTTCATGCCTTGGGGCCCACTGTCACTGAGAAGGGATCTCTGTGGTGTCTCTTTCTCTTACCCACACTCCTAAGCCCCTTGTGCAGGCTTTACCGAGGGGGGCTCACAGGAGAAGGGGAGCAAGGCAGGGGAGAGCTAACTAAGCAAGGACCTCGCCTCACTTCTGCTAGTTCTGCTTCTCTCTCTTTCATTCTCTTCTTCTTCTTCTTTTTTTTTTTTTTTTTTAAGACAGAGTCTTGCTCTGTTGCCCAGGCTGGAGTGCAGTGGCGCAATCTTGGCTCACTGCAACCTCCACCTCCCAGGTTTAAGTGATTCACCTGCCTCAGCCTCCCAAGTAGCTGGGATTACAGGCAACTGCCATCACACCCAGCCAATTTTTGTATTTTTAGGAGAGAGAGGGTTTCACCATGTTGGCCAGGCTGGTCTTGAACTCCTGGCCTCAAGCGGTCCTCCTGCCTTGGCCTCCCAGAGTGCTGGGATTACATGTGTGAGCCACCATGCTCAGCCAAAACAATAATAATCTGACACATGCTACAACATAGATGGACCTTGAGGACATTATGCTAAGTGACATAAGCCTGTCACAAAAGGGCAAATACTTTATGATTCCACTTACATGAGACACCTAGAGGAGACAAATTCATAGACACAGGAAGTATAATAAAGGTTTCTGGGAACTAGAGGAGCAGGAAAATTGTTAAATGGGTACGGAGAGTTAGCCTAGGATGATAGAAAAGTTCTGGAGATGGGTGGTGGTGATGGCTGAACTGTAAGGTCTGACCGCCATGAACAGCCTGGTAATCTCTGTGGCCTGCACGTACACCATCAGCCCCTGCGGCACCTGACTAACTTGAGACATTCTTCTTTCTTATTCTAACCTCAATTGACAAGGCCTTTGTGGCTGACCTTGGCCAACCTTGTGACACCACACCCTACGATCCCCTCCCAGCTTGCAAAAAACCACCAACTATAACTTCTGTAACTTTCCACTGTTTACCCCAGACCTACAAAACCAACTCCTGGGCCGGGCGCGGTGGCTCAAGCCTGTAATCCCAGCACTTTGGGATCACGAGGTCAAGAGATCAAGACCATCCTGGTCAACATGGTGAAACCCCGTCTCTACTAAAAATACTGGGCATGGTGGTGCGCGCCTGAAATCCCAGCTACTCAGGAGGCTGAGGCAGGAGAATTGCCTGAACCCAGGAGGCAGAGGTTGCGGTGAGCCGAGGTCGCGCCATTGCACTCCAGCCTGGGTAACAAGTCCAAAACTCCGTCTCAAAAAAAAAAAAAACAAAACAAAACAGAACCTCCCTAGCTGCTTCCCATAGGGAGGCACAGCCAGGGCTCCTCTTCAGGTGGGCGCTGCCCCAGGGTTGGCCATCCTGCTGCCATCGCTCCTTGGAAGCTCAAATCATTTCACTTGGTTTCCACAGTGTATTAGTTTTCTCATGCTGCTATAAATAACTGCCTGAGACTGGGTAATTTATAAAGGAAAGAGGTTTCATTGACTCACAGTTTCACTGCACCTACCGAGAGTTCTCTCCCCACTGAGATTGCTAAACTGGGAGGAAGGATGGTTAGGAACAGGGCTACTAGCAGCTGTTTTGCTACCATGAGGAAAGTTGGCCCAAAACTGAACCCATCCAAGAGGAAAGTAGAGGTGGAGAGAAGTGGGGGGCCAGCTAAGCATTTGGGTCCTGCCACCCCAGCTTTTCCAGTTAATAGGCCAACAGGCGATCTTTTTTTTTTCACAAGCAATTTAAAAAACTTGTATTTAAAGAGAAAAAAAGGCATGTCAAATCAGTTCTCTCCATCCACGAAGAAATAAAAGTAGGCAAAGATCAGGATTCACAGCAGAAGACTTTATCCCACTTTACAGCTCCCCATTATGTACTAGTGGCATTTTTCAAATACTGTCTATCACACAGATCCCCTTTCTATTTCTCCTGTTTCTCTTTTAAAAGTATCCCATGTTCACCATATGAAACAAGGTTTTATGGAATAAAACTATTCTGCACTCGAAACAGTGAGAAGGATCCTGGAGTCTTCCTTGAGGGTTACTGTAATGTCCACCAATTCCTCTCTTTGAGCAAATTAGACTGTTCACTTGGACCAAAGGACGTTCTTGCCATCAGCAACAGAAAGGCTCTGCAACAATCGTACAGCGTTGTCACTCTAGGCAATTCCCTTCACTGTAATGGTCATGGAAGCTGCAGGGGTGGGATCTCTGCCACTGACCTGTGCGGGTTTTTATTTTTTATTTTATTTTATTATTTTTTTAACATGTTCTTTTAACTCCCAGAAGTTTCTTACCATCCACGGGTTTTTATTCTTTCGCTTTTTATGGCTGCTGTGGCGGCTCCCTGAGGAAGTAGAGGAAGCAGCCGTCTGAGGTTTCACTCCC